>NC_134270.1:34971417-35185749 GCF_031893055.1 Leptodactylus fuscus | reverse complement strand
TTCTCTCTCTCTCTCTCTCGGTCTCTCTCTCTCTCTCTCCTCGGTCTCTCTCTCTCTCTCTCTCTCTCGGTCTCTCTCTCTCTCTCTCTCTCGGTCTCTCTCTCTCTCTCTCTCTCTCTCTCGGTCTCTCTCTCTCTCTCTCGGTCTCTCTCTCTCTCTCGGTCTCTCTCTCGGTCTCTCTCTCTCTCGGTCTCTCTCTCGGTCTCTCTCTCTCTCGGTCTCTCTCTCTCTCGGTCTCTCTCTCGGTCTCTCTCCTCTCTCGGTCTCTCTCTCTCTCTCTCTCGGTCTCTCTCTCTCTCTCTCTCTCTCGGTCTCTCTCTCTCGGTCTCTCTCTCGGTCTCTCTCTCTCTCGGTCTCTCTCTCTCTCTCCGGTCTCTCTCTCTCTCTCTCGGTCTCTCTCTCTCTCGGTCTCTCTCTCTCTCTCGGTCTCTCTCTCTCGGTCTCTCTCTCGGTCTCTCTCTCGGTCTCTCTCTCGGTCTCTCTCTCGGTCTCTCTCTCGGTCTCTCTCTCGGTCTCTCTCTCTCTCCTCTCGGTCTCTCTCTCTCGTCTCTCTCTCGTCTCTCTCTCTCTCTCTCGGTCTCTCTCTCTCTCTCTCTCGGTCTCTCTCTCTCTCTCTCTCTCTCGGTCTCTCTCTCTCTCTCTCTCTCGGTCTCTCTCTCTCTCTCTCTCTCTCTCTCTCTCGGTCTCTCTCTCTCTCGGTCTCTCTCGTCTCTCTCTCTCTCGGTCTCTCTCTCGTCTCTCTCTCTCGGTCTCTCTCTCTCTCGGTCTCTTCTCTCTCTCTCTCGGTCTCTCTCTCTCTCTCTCTCTCGGTCTCTCTCTCTCTCTCGGTCTCTCTCTCTCGGTCTCTCTCTCGGTCTCTCTCTCTCGGTCTCTCTCTCTCTCTCGGTCTCTCTCTCTCTCTCGGTCTCTCTCTCTCTCTCGGTCTCTCTCTCTCTCTCGGTCTCTCTCTCTCGGTCTCTCTCTCTCGGTCTCTCTCTCTCGGTCTCTCTCTCTCGGTGTCTCTCTCTCGGTCTCTCTCTCTCGGTGTCTCTCTCGGTCTCTCTCTCTCTCTCTCTCTCGGTCTCTCTCGGGGTCTCTCTCTCTCTCTCGGTCTCTCTCGGTGTCTCTCTCGGTCTCTCTCTCTCTCTCTCTCTCGGTGTCTCTCTCTCTCTGTCGGTCTCTCTCTCGGTGTCTCTTTCTTTCTCTCTCTCTCTCTCTCTCTCTCTCTCTCTCTCTCTCTCTCTGTCTCTCTCTCGGTCTCTCTCTCTCAGTCTCTCTCGGTCTCTCTCTCTCAGTCTCTGTCTCTCTCCCTCGGTCTCTCTCTCTCTCTGTTCCTTCCTAGGTCTCTCTCACCCTCTCTCACATATATTTTTGTGTGTGTGTTTTGTTTTTACGTTGGTGGTTTGGGTTTGTTATTGTGCAGCTGGCTCGGTGCCTGCCCTGGGATTCTGCCAGCGCTTTGGTACAGTATGTACAGTGCTGAGAGCCAAGTGTATCATCATGCGAGATTACAGATACATGCTTTTTCTATTTTCCTCCCTGCTCTAATGTAACCGGGTGGAGCAGAGTGCATAATGGGGGCAATGATTTCAAGTGTCCGTATAACTCTCTCCACGGCTGAAGATACAGAGCGGCTCAGATGTACTAACAGTATACATGCTGGACGTTATACCAGGTACAGGGAAGAAAGATTTATTACAGTCTGATACATCAGATTTACTGACTGGACGGAGAGTGAAGTTATGAAAAGATGTGGGGGAGGGGGTCCTGAGAGGTTGACTTTGGCCATGGCAGGGGAACTCTTTGAGAAGACCACCCTTATCCAGACCATATTTCCATTTCTACCATGTATTATACATACGATCTATGGGTGCTCGTCTTCAAGAGGCTTCACTTTGCTTTGTTTCTTTTGATTGTTTTTACTTATACCCCCCCCCCCCCCCCCCCCTATATTTTTACCTTTTTGGGTATGGATAATTTTACTGCCAGCTTGATCTAGTTTGCACAACTTTGTCCCTAACACCTTGGTGACCAATAGTACACTTTACTACTTAAAGTAGGATTCTGATACCTTCTACTTGCGAGAGAAAGACTTCCTCATTATATAAAGGACCCCCCCCCCCCTTTTTAGAAAAAACCCCTTTAGAATCACTCTTGGAAGCGTCCAGATCCCGCTGCATTTTTTAGAAGCCATTAGCACCACATTTTCGCGTATAGGACATGAATAGATGAGGCTCATTAGACAATCGGACAGGTAAATGGATGCCTAATCTGCCTATACATTACTCTATACATTTGTATAATGGCCGGTGAACCAATCGGGGCTGGCACCAGATGTGGCTGAATCCTCAGCATCAGATACGGAGAAGTGAGATCTTGAGCCTACAAGTAAACAAATTAAAAGGAGCTCTGTGTAGTCTTCCCACCCCCTTCCTCCACCTCCCCTCGCCATTGCTTTTGACCACACTCGGTACGCTGTGTTACTCTTCCTTGGCACTCGTATACTCCAGGCATAATGTCCTAATTGTCCCTGTGTCATTCCTTCACAGCGCTGGGTACATTATATTCCTCTATGAGTGGAATGACACAACATGTGTATTTTTGTGTATTGCGCACTAACCGCTCACAAGACTAACTTGGACGAGTGTTCAACTATTTCCTAGCCAGACTCTGCAGAACAGAGAAAAGCATCTTAGGTTTTGTGCCCGCAGAAGGGCGATTGGGTTAATGTTACCAAAGCCTTTATATGTGGAGATATTTGGGTGTGGATTAAGTACTGCATGGTGGGGGTCCTGGGGCTCCGAAATACACAAACTGCATCTAGAAAAGCGCCACAACCTTCCTTTTTTATTTTTTTCCATGATTAGTTGGAGTCTTGGCTACAGACCCTACTGATCACAACATTGGAGTATTATTTTTTCCCCATGGTCACTAGTTTCATGCTCGGGCTATGTTCACATCTGTGTCAATCTCCATCAGAAAACCCAGATGAAGGGGGGGAAAGCGGGCACCCAAAGGACCCCATTATTGTCAATAGGGTCCTTCGGGATTTGTTGCCTTGTCATGCCAAGGACCAGAAGATTCGAGGCAATGGCACAGATGTAAGCACAACCCCCATTACTATGTGCCCACAAAACTCTGCTATAATGCAATAGGATTGTCAGCGAAACCTGAAGAAGGAGCGTCTTCTGAGTGAACAACTAGGCCTGGTTCACATCTGTGCATGGGTTTCTGCTTGCAGCCAGCTTGGGGACCCCCCCGAACAGAAATATATTCTGCATAAAAAAAGCGGTTAACTTAGGAAATCTACAAACCCCATAAACTATACTGGGGTCCGTGTGGTTTCCATACGAAAAATGCAGAGAAAAGTGCTGCTTGCAGGACTTTTCCCTCTACGTTTTTCATGCAGAGAGGTGAACCGGGCCTAATAACTGTGAGCCCCATAGGAGCTAATATGGCTGACCTTAGTAGTTGTCATATAGCTACCTATTGTCCCAGAGCATGAACAGCTTGGTTTAAAGGCTCAGGAGCAGCACTATACAGTCCATTGCGAGGCTTTATCAGATGTATTGCACGGTAGATCTCCTGAGCGAGCGATCGGATCACTTTAAGGGCCATTGGGTACCATCTATTTCCAGATCTCTTATATATAGTATCCTTTGCCTTCGCCTATATGTTTCTCATTAGGTATCTTAGTTGTTCTGGGTAGGTAGCAATATTTTATACAGAAAGTGAGTTTGGTTCATCTTCACCTGGTTGCTGGTTGGCAGTAGACCTGGCCTATATATTGTCATCTGGGGCGCAAGCAACCGACTCTTCCTGCCCCGCGTGAAAAAGGACAAGTTATCCAAAAACCTGGTCTGAACATATATTGACAAGAACCCCAGCAGTCTCATTTGGATGTGCCTACATTTGGTCAGGTCACTAATGAGTTAAGCCGGCCGTAGTAGTTTGGGACTGGGATGTCTCCGTCCTTGCACATCGGCCTGATGCCACCATGTGCAATGTCCATGGCCCGGTGCCACGTCCTCCGCACTCTGATTATATGCCATGTAAGCTAATCATTCATGTGGTATCACTGCACATTAATAGTACACTGAGCCCTGGTTACACAATCCATGTCCTCCCAATCTATATCGTCCTCTGTAAGGATCCCGAATAGTCTGTGCTGCTACTTGTGCTGGAAAGCTACTATGCACGGCCCATGTGTGTGCCAAGTGGCAGACCCCTGTAGGCTACTACTTTACATAGTGTTTCCATGATTTTGTTGCAGCTTTACATGGGACTGCAGATAATCCGTCTCCATTACTATTTAACCCTATGGATGCCGCGCAGTGCTAGCTGCAATATTCACAGATGTAGCAGAGTTGGTTTTATCACTTTCACTCCTTGATAAGGCTTTAGTCCCATCTCCATCGTGAGATTGCACTTGCACATTGCACTATTTCTATAATATGCCACATATTCCCCATGAAATAACATTTCTGGATTATTCTTTATTGCTATAGATGCTCGGTTCCCATTAGCGCCAGCTCTCCGTTATTCTATTCTGGACAGGTATATGAGCCACTAAAATAGCGATCACGGAGCACCATGGACCCCACTGACTATAATGGGGGTCCAATGGTTGTCCCTTGCTATAACACTAAAATTGGTGGATGAAAAAGCCATTCGATTTCAGGCAGACATTGGTGGGATGTGAACGTAGATTGATTTTGATGTTCCTCAGTTATTCCTCCTGGAAATATATTAATTGTCAGCTGGGTGTTACCATTCCCATTTGTCAGAGGGTTGTTTGTCTACACAGGTTGGTATTATGTATTGATACACACCCCTACTCAAAATTTCTAGGAGGAGTAACAGAGGGTCAAAACAGTATAGAGTTAATAGAAGAGATTTCGGACTTATTTTACTAAAATGGATGTGCCGGCACAGGAAAAAATGGCAGCTGTGTAGGACAGGAAACTTTGTGGTTCTAGTATGCCGATGTTATTTGTGATCAGGCGTAGAATTTTTTTTTATTTTTTTTTGTTTCTCGTCTTTATCTGCGTCCGGGTGTAAATGTGTAATATTGTTTATATGTTAATTGTTATAATAAACGTAAATGTTGATGGGACTCCTCGCGGATTGTACACAGCCCTGGGCCAGAGTCTGGCCCTGGGCCGGCACCCCCAGCCTTTTCCCAGAGTGATGTCATGGGCGCACTGGCAGGTCTCGATGTTCTGCCAGCATTCCACAGCGTTTATGATCACTCGCAGATGTGAATCCAAGAACACACTGTACCCAGAGACGAAATTAATGCAGGCTTGAGTGCTGTCCAACCCCGATACAGAGGAGGGACTCGCTCTGGGAGGAGGAGGGGGTGACAGCGCAAACTATTTAATGCTGTTTATAAATTATACACCGCCTGATGAAAAATACATCCCCCTCCCTTCCTCCTCCCTGCCTTTATTTTATCCGTGCCCTGACAGCCGGAGAGAGGCTCAGTGTGGTTTGAGCTCCTGTTTTGGCAGATCTCATAGAAGACATATTTCATAAACTAATACAGGGGGTGATGATTTAACCTGCTAGAAGGTGGAGGAGCCGGGCTGGGGTCTTCGCTTCTCCACCACTTCCCCTCTTTATTACCTTTATGTCTTCTAGACTATTACGTTGACTTTTGTTCTCTCTTTTTAGCCCTAAATGTCTGCTCTCCATTATTCTCTGAGCTGCGGGAACAAGCCGGTAGCTTATGGGCAATTTGTTTGTTTTTTTTTTCGTTTTTTTTTTCAATTTTTTTTTCAATATTTTTTTCAATTTTTTTTTTTTTTTAAGGTTTAGACCTTTTTTTTTTTTTTTTTTTCTTTTTTTTTTGTCTCCCTTTTTCTGCTCTTCTATCCTCTACGTAGACGGTGAACTAAAACTCTTACGTTGCAACCCCTTTTCTTTCAATATGGGGTACACTTTGCAACCTAACATAGGGTACGTTTCAATTTTAACCCTTTTGGAATACAATGGAGATATCCCTCCCCCCACTCTTCAAATGAGGCATATATTAAAATGTGAATAAAAGAAAAATTCCAAATAAAGTGCGGTTTTGACCATTGTATCGTGTCATTCGGTTACCTATTCATGGTATAGATTTAGCATGCAGATACGGTTTTGGCGCGTATATATAAAATATATATATATGTATGTATGTGTGTAAAAAGTCCACAGGTGTTATAAGCCCATGCACGGTTACAATGTTACAATACATAATTCAAAATCTAACTTTTTTTTTTTTTTTTTGTATCAATTTTGTTTGGTCCTATTATTATTGCTATAGTGCAGTGTCATATACAGCAATTTTTATGATCTATATTTATAGGGTCTACATAATTTTTTTTTTTATTTTTTTTTTTTTTTTTTTGGTTGCGTAAATCATGGCATGAGAAGGGTTAACCCACCCATAGTCCTAGGTATGGCAAAAGCATCTCCGCTACTAATGTTTATCGCATGCCCAACAGGCAGCTTGGTTTAAAGCTCTGCGTTGTTGCTAAGTAGCAGCTCTTCTCCCCCCGTCTCCTCCCGCCCGTACTGTAATGGGCTTATTTTGTATTCCATACAGCTCTGGGTCTTATTTTTGTATGCAAGACAAAGTGTTTTGATGGCGGATGGAAGCAGCCTGTGTCTAGAGGCTGTTTGGAGTTTTTATGCTATGTACAGTACACACTGTGCTTTTTGAGCAGAACACAGGCTGTTCAATCCTGCATTGTTTCTTCTCCTCGCTTTGAGAACATCCAGTGGTTAGGACTGGTCTGTCCTGAAATAGTAGAGTTACTATTGCTTTTAATTCTCTTTTTCATTGTCTATTTACCTGCATTCCCTGTGTACGTGACTCCATCTCCAATAATGGGAGGGAATACAATGAGAAGAACCGAACTGACCGATGAGATCCAGATAAAGATTTTTATATAGAATTTTTTATTTTATTTTTAAGAATGAAATGGGTAGTAGTATTGACAAAAAAAAAAAAAAAAAAAAAAATCTGAAAAAATATTTGTTTACCTGTAGATCAATTTCTCAGTGCTTGGGGTGGTCGCTGTCCTTGTCTGGAATCTAAGCAAGGCTCTTATACTTCGTACTATACAGTGACGGACACTATTGGCTCAACACATGCACGTGGGGATCTTGGGGACTCATCAGGTGACAGATCACGTTAGAAAACTTCTACTTAGATCTCTGCCTTGGGCAAATCTTTATCCAATCCTGAAGGATTACCTAGGTAAACTGAACCTGTTGCGTTAAAAATGCAGCCCAATCTGCAAACAGCGGGTTATAGGACAGAAGGAGAGGAGCCGGGTAATATATCGCCCTGTCATCATAGCCCTGCTCATACTGGAGTCCAGTGGGCGGTCCTACTTGCTGACTATGATCTCTGAACACCAAGTACAACCGCCCACTAGACTCCTGAGCATAGAGTGACAGGAATTTTAATAAATGATGTATATAATAAATATCAATCTGCTCTACAACAGACATGCCGACCATTACCATCCCTCCACCTTCTGTCTCTATCCCTCTTCCCTCATAACCTGTAAGCCCTTGTGGGCAGGGCCCTCTATCCCACTGTGCCAGTTGGTCACTATTACTATTATATTTGTTTGGTATGCTTTATCGTATGTAAACCCTCAAATGTAAAGCACCATGGAATTTAATATAATAATGTACAGCACTGTGGTATTAATATAATAATGTACAGAACTATGGGATTAATATAATAATGTACAGCACCATGGAATTAATATAATAATGTACAGAACTATGGGATTAATATAGTAATGTACAGCACCATGGAATTAATATAATAATGTAGAGCAGCACGGAATTAATATAATAATGTACAGCATCATGGTATTAATATAATAATGTACAGCACCATGGAATTAATATAATAATGTACAGCACCAGGGAATTAATATAATAATGTACAGCACTATGGGATTAATATAATAATGTACAGCACAAGATAATTAATGGTGATATATAACTAAACAATAATAATAAATAAACAAAAATAATAACAATGTCCAACTTGGGATGTTCCCTTAAATAATTACAATGTATCTTACATTTACAACTCCAAATATCTATCCTCCCATTTGCCAGGGTCTCCATAGGGGTTGAAATTGCATCACCCCTCTCCCAGTGGACCAAAACAGTAGCTCTGTAGTGTGCCCTGGTAAAAAAGGTCCAAAATTTTATATATATATAACCTTTTTTTTTTTGGGGGGGGGAGGGGGGGATTTTGTGTCCTGACATCTACTTTGAATGTTTGGTGGGTGACATGGCATCTGCCATCATTGGAAGGGTTCATTGAAAAAAACAAGGGTTGTCGGGCATGTCTGGACATATATCATCTGCCACCCACTCAGTTAGTGACCATTAGCTTAAGACCCTGTTGGACAGGACAATTTTTGGGTGTGAGCCTGCCACACCTGTCCTGTCTAATACGGCCGACAATCACCTGGTCAACTTATTTCAACAGGACAAAAAATAATAAATATAAAACTCATTGCCCATTGGCAGATCCTCACCCTGTCTAATAATATCTCTGCTGCTGACCGGTAATGAAAGTATATGTAGGGGGAACAATTGCCTTACCCTTGGTTAGCTGGGTGCCTTCATGAGCGATGGACCCCTCTATGATGCCCATATGTCACAGCCAGTATATAGAAAGCTATTGCTTTATTGAGACACCCCCATGTAAGGAACGTTTCGCATAGTTTATTTACCCTATTTTATTTCTAGAAGAATATTGCTGTTCTAATGGGAGATGCAGATTGTACCGAAACTGTAGAAATTACTCAGACATTTACTTCTAAATGTCTCGCTTGTTCTGGAGAGAAGATTTTATTGCCGCTATGATTCTACAGCAGATTCGCCCTCTTGAGTATTGTTGGGGAATATAGTAAATGGCGTATTACTTGCATGCTCACATTAGGACATGTGGATGGGCAGCCTGGCATGGGATAAAGGACATGGGAGTGTTGCGATCTCTATTGGATGACACAATGTTCCAGGAGATATTCTGAGGTTATACTGTTGGCTTTTTAGTGCCATGTTTTTTGTCATCTGAGATGACACATAGCGGAAACGCCATGGCGGGGCCTTAGTCTTAAAGGGGTTATACGGGCTAAGGTTAGACTATCTATATCAGATTAGTGGGGTCTGCCACTTGCCACCCCCATCGATTAGCTGTTGTCAGCAGCTGATGTGCAGAGAATGTTGCAGGAAGCAAACAGTGCCATCCTTTATAGTGGCCAAATGGAGTCACTGCAGCTTAAGCTCCATTCAAATGCTGTAACCTGGTCTGACCTGTACTCTGAGAACATAGCTTTAATTCTCATCTTCTAGATGGTCTGACCAAGGTGTGCGGAGATTTGTGTCAGACTATATGCACATAGCAGTGCTGGAAAACTGCCATGAAAAATGAATCTGTTGCTTTTTAGTGGCCGCTTTGCATCTGTCTTGCATACGTTTCCACTGATCCTTCCTAGACTGAAGTCTATTGAAGAACCTGTGACAATGGAGAAAAACCGGAAATGTCGCAGGTTTGACTGATTTTGATGGGGCTTTTCACATGTCTGTTAAAACAATGCGATTTTATACCTGTCATAACACTGTCACGGTTGTGTGCCTATAGCCTTACACGGTCCCTATTGTAACCCTCAGTGATGACATATCAGACTATAGCAGACCTTTTTATTTCTGATATGTCTCGTATAGGTTGATGAGCGCGATAAAACCACCCGCCCCAAGTGCTCCAAACTGATGCATGTGCCCATTATTATTCTGTCCGCTATTGGATCATCCACTGTTTTGCCCGAAACGCGTAGTGTTATTCTTCGACTTTAACTGGACCAGCGCTGATTCCTCAAGTTTTGTGGGACTCATCCCATCATTGGATTTCTGTGACGTGAGGCTCTTACTAGGTAAAGGAAGCAACCAACTTCTTTAGAGTCCGGGTTCCCATTGGGAAACACCTTTTATGCCTTTACAGTAGTTGTGAGTTTATCACAACTTTATAAGGTGAGAACCTTTTCATCTTCTGGACGGACGGACAAGGTGTCACTCCCCTAAAACATCAATGAAGCTTGGGTGGCCATGATCCAATTGTCCTTCCTTGACCAGTTTTGGAGCACCCCAGAAGACTAGTTGTTCAGATCCTTGCGTTTCTCCATATTTTTCCCATTTCCATCTAAAGCTGACAGTGAATGCTACTTACTGATAGATCTCATGTCACTAGCTATGGTCCATATATGAAGCCTGAGCGTTGCCACTATGATGCTGAACTACCGTGTACAGGCAAAGCTTTGTTCCTTGTTCAGTGTCCCGTCATTTGGAGGTCAGACGATCTAACATATGACATTAACTACACTAGTCGGCTTACATGCACAGATCAATGTCAGGCTGTCACTACATGGCGACTGGACATACAACATTAAATTATATACCAGTCACAAGACTAGGAAATGTTTTTCTGTCTTGCCTTCCACTGGCTGTCTCCTTGGATTTACGTGACTATTTTTGCCCGCGTCTTGCTTGTAAGTCTTGTGTGTTTTGCAACCTGATTAGATACTGAAAAATATTGTTCATGTTACAAGTGAGTCCCAGTCCTGCACCAGCTACACTGAAGGCTGTCATGGCATGTTCTATCCTTTGCAGTATTCGGCTGCTTTTACATTATCCATTTTTGGACTAGAAAACGTTGTATGTGTTCGTGTATTTCCGTGTCCAGTCTCATCCATGTGTCATTTGTTCTCATTTTTGGATGCCTTACGCTGGGTTCACACGGGAGTGGTTTTTTTTTTTTTGGTTTTTTTTTGGACCTGATTTTGAGGCAGTGGTCACCTCAGAATCCGGTCCAAAACACGGCTAGCCACGACTGGATGCTGATACAATGCACCGGCATCCAGTTGCAGCATTTCACTCCGGATTAGGCCCAAATGGATGGGCTTATTCAGGGGGGAGTGTCGTGAGGCGGACATTCATGGCTGATTCAGCCGTGGAATCCACCTGAAGAAAAGGTATGTTGCTTTTTTTTTCTGCGAGCGCGAACAAACCGGAAATGACCATCTCCCATTGATTTCAATAGGAGGTGGTTTTTAGAGACTGATTTTGACACGGATTCCGCGTCAAAATCCGGCCCAAAAAACCCCATCTGAACCCGGACTTGCGTTATGTTCCTACGTGGGAAAAGGTCGCGGAAACCTTTTCCACCGTGTGAACATTCTGCGGCGCTCGCCAAGATGGATTACCGATGTAACATCAGCATTCTGTTGCGGCATCCTGGTCCTGTATAGTCCCCAATGAATGGGCCTACACTGGAGTGTGTCTTGAGCCACGGACACCGCAGCTGATTCAGTTGCGGTACCCACGGCAAAATCGGGCATGTAGCTTCTGAAGTCAATGGAAGCCGTTTTTTGGCAGCGGATTTTGACGTGGATTCTGTGTCCAAAATTCGCTGCCAAAAAAACTCCATGTGAACTAGCCCTTAGTATCTTGTGCTACATGTTGGCTCATGGGCTGCAATACAGCCACTTACAAAATGGAGCAAAGTGGAGTTTCTTCGGGGCAGGATTTACTGTCTAAAAGCAATGTTGTCTTAGTTGCCCATAGCAGTCAACGTCGGCTGTGTTGTGATTGGAAGAGACCATTTTGCTTCCAAACACTGTTTGTTGGATGTGACGTCTGCGTCTGAGTCTTCGTCATGGTCTTCCTAAAATCTGACGAAAAAGTTCGGCACGCACAACTTCTTAATACAGTAACGTAGACTTAAAAAAATGGACAACTGACGGACCCATTGGCCACTGTACTTACTGCTTTAATGGTCTGCCTGTCCGTTGTTCTGATCCTTGTGTGAACCTAGCGTCAAACTGTCCACTTTATTTGGAGTGTCACATAAAATAATGTTGCATCAATAAAATACTTTTGAGACTTTGGGACAAAATTATTCCATTTTTAGCTACCGTGAAATAACGACAAATAATAAATCTACTGGTGATAAATCTGAACCCAGCTCATCATCTCCGATAACCTCATGCGGTAGTAATCTTCTGGAATATTAACAATATGCGGCTTTTATTTGCCGAGTGGCTAAATGCCACCTACCTATACAGAGTTCTCGATATAGTAAAACTATAAGATTCCTTGCGCAAGTCCCCCGCATTAGGGCCACCGTTTCTCGCCAGGCAGAAATGCGCTAGCGCGTTCTGCTATCGTATTAATACAGCCTCGCGTTTTATTGCCCGCTATTAATGAATTTGTCTTCACACCCTTCAAGCTACCAAATGAGATCATTGCTCCTCCTCGTCCTCTGAAGGGTTAAAACACACGCACTCCCAAAGTGGATGCTCCACATGGTCACGTTTTTAGAGTTGGGGTGGGCAAGCGACTGTTTAGGGAGGGGCAGGCGAGCTCTGTCTGAAACCCCAAAGAACAAGATAAATTTAAAATTGTAATTGGCCGACTTCCACCGGCTCGCGGCTCTTTTAATGAGTCATAATAACTTCATTTAAAGCCAGCTGAGCAGAAAATAGATTGGAAAGAAGCCGGGGGCCATTATGGATTTCTCTATGTGCGTGTGTTTGACAGCTTCTGTTGTAGACAGTCGTGCAAGAGAGACATATTTATTAAAGCTCGTGGATTGGAATATAGGTGTGATTTAGTAATCATGGATGCCTGTACTAGGTCTAGACTAGGAGACTATTGATTCTGCTCCGCTTCTAAGGTTTTTCTTCAAAAGATACTTTAGATATGAAAGAACATTGGGGTTAATATATACAGTGGTTACTGCTTGTGATGCCGCAGATTGACTTTGTGTATATGTTACATACAGAATTACTGTCACAATGACTGTAGGTATATTATATACAATCTATATTAGGCTATTGCTGCAAAGCATACATCTCAATCTACACATTGCAGAAAAAGTCAAAAACTCATGCACTTTTTTAAAAAAACGTGGCATGTCAATTTTACCTGTAGAAATGCGTGAGTTTACTCTATAGATTTAATAAGGGAGAAAAGAAAAACGCAATACGTTCTGCAACATGGACCCTTAGCTTAAAGGGGATTTCCAAGCAAATGATATCAATGAACTCTCCCTAGAATAGATCATCAATATCAGTGGACCATGCCGATCACAGCTACTGTACAGCACACTTGAGCTGGAAGCAGATGGCTCTTCTCAGTTTAGCGACTGGTCTCCATTCACTTGTATAGGAGTTGTAACTTGATGCGGCCATTATACAGAACACGGCTATCTGCTTCCAGCTCTGTTCTCTGTATAGTGGCTAGTGAGAGCAGCTGATCAGTGGTGGACTCCAGTTTCAGAACCCCATTGATCTGATTTTGAGGTCCTGTTCTATGAATCATTCATCTGTACCATTTGCTTGGAGAATTCCTTTGAACCCGACGTTGATAACTTTCTGCCGCGTGATATGTTATCTTGGAATCCAACAAAAGCCATTGAAGGAGTCAGATTGCTGTTCTGTTAGCTCGGTATATGTACTTACACATGTTAGTCATATTTACAAGTCCTCTGGCCACTTCACGGAAACTTCTTTTAAAGAGGACCTGGCACCGATTCTGGCATGTCAATTTTACGACCTGTGCAAAAATGGTTATGAATAAATTGACAAGTGGGTGTTACTAGTTGGACATGTATGCCTATATAGTCTGACGTTAGCCCACGCTAACCCTTAGGGTGGTATTTCATTGGTGTGGTGTGGACACTCGCTGGCAGGGTTGTACTAATCTATGCATCTAAGATGACCCTATAGGTTCAATATGTATCCATCGATCGCACAGATTTGTTAGACTATTCGTTATTAAATTCTTGGTGCCGGGTCCTTCAGCTAACAATTTCTTACGATTACCAAATTTGGAGTCTGGAAGGAATTTTTCCCATTAAATGATAATAATTGGGATCTACTTTTGTGGATTTTCTCTGGATCACCATTGCAGTACAATATACTGGACTGGCTGGTGATACATCTTTTATCTAGTGTTGCTACCTCTTACCATATTACACATGATCAAACTACCGCAATATCCTCCCTTACGTATCTAGTAAATGGGTATGGCTTTGTTTTAGGAATCTCGATGGCGACCTACAAGCTGTTATCTTTCATTGTTGATCCAGATTAAGAACCGTAAAGTAATAGTTAATGGCCTGTTGCTGTATACAGGTAACCTATCTATTTGCACGCTTTAATGGGACAGCCGAGGAAGAATTTCAGGATGTTTGCTGATGTCACGCAACAATAGGTTTGCCAATGACTGATGTCACTCTAGATGATATATAAAAACCCTCTTGTGCCCCGGTGTTTCTTCCGGAACCTCCCTGTGTGTGAGTGGTTGGCAGTTTGGGGACAGTTTGTACCAGGTCACTGGCTCCTCTCCCAGCAATAAATCTACCTGTTAATATATTTAGAGTTTCAGTGACACAGTGCATGGCAAGCGCACTCTTAAATAGCCAATACTTGGCAGGACTCTACAGTCAGCCTGCAATGTGCTAAATGCAGCCAGCGTGCTTAACTGATTCACTGCCAGATCTGCTCATCTATAATCTGGATATAAAAATTCTATTTGGGAAATGGTATACCTTTGGAAATATGCAACTTTTCATTGGATTTTTATTTTTTCCCTTAAAGGGGTTGTCCAGAATTGGTAAAATGAGGTTGCTCTCTTCCATACGCAGTAATACATCTGCCCATGTATTGTTGTATGGCAGATCATCCTTCAATACCAGACATAACCCATGGACAGATGTGACCCTGTTTCTGGATTAAAGCAGCCCCTTTAAGAACTAGTAAATTAATCCTGGTTAAATGTGATGACCAGTCAGTGAACTCTGACCCCAAAAGATCATATGTTACTATTAGGGTTGAGCGAATGGGATCGGGAAAGATCGGATCCCGATCGGCGATTGAGCAAAGTTCATGATCGCGATCAGCTGGAAAATGATCGAAAATCGGATTTTGAAATCTCAAGATCGGCTCAACCCTACTGTGTATATATAATATACAATTAGGGTTGAGGGATCGGTATTGGGAAATACAGGATTCCGATCGGCGATCAAGCAAATCTCACGATCGGGATTGGCTGGAAAATGATTGGAAATCGATCCTGAAATCTCAAGATTGGCTCAACCCCAGTTACTATTGAGATTAACTTTTGTTTTATTAACACAACTGTATGGCAGCCATTGACCTTCATCCATTGTAAAGTTCCCCAATTTTTGGTAAGCTCATACTGTTTTGTGTCTACAGCTCTTATGCTGGTCTGTGTGTTTCCATGGTTACAGACTACCATCAAACCTGTATGTAGTCAGATGCTGAAGTCTAAAAATCAGGAGTGTGAATAAGACATAAGAGCTGGTTCACATCTGCTTTTCGGCTTGGGGATCCCCCGAACGGAATACAGAACGCATTGGCAAGCAGTGAGCTTTATGAAAGCACATGGACCCCATAATGGGGTCCGTGTGCTTTCCACGCGCTGTCCACACGGAACAGAAAAGTAGTTAATGTTTTACTTTCCTGTCCGCACTACTCGTGCAGACGCTGTGCGAAAAGCACATAGACCCCATTATAGTCTATGGGGTCCATGTGCTTTCACCACTCACTGCTTGTCAACACATCTAATACAGCATTATCCTAAGTAGACATCGCCTTTTACTGAGCTTAGTTTACAAATGTGCTTTTCACAAGACACCTGCCTATGTGGAATCCTTCCATTGTCTTAGTTACTAGCGATACCAGTTTTTAGTTATCACAAGACGATTTTAAGGAGTTTGTCCATAAAGTGACATCTTAAACTGTGAAAAGTTGAGTATTGCCTTTTGAGTAAACATGCCCCTAAATGCTCGCAGGTTGGCGGTGTTAAATCCATCAGGGATGACAGACATTTCCTTTCTTTTTAATGTTTACTTTGGTGAAGGCAAGCCCTGACTGGATTTTGTGATGTGACTGTGTTAAAGCCAACAGGCTTCCAAAAAGTTGAAGTGAGCCCATTCATTATAAAATCACAACATTCCTGAGTAATAAAGATGGCGCTCCCATATCTGTAGTATGGATTGTGCAATGTCAATATTGCATATTGTGCCGTCTTCACATCTTCATGGACTATTGCGCAAGTATTCGATGCACCTAGAACGTTGCTTTGTTATAATGAAGGCTGAAAACTCTGGAACGTATAAATTCTAGATCAAGAGGGAATAGGCTGGAAATCTGGTATATGGAGGTCGATAAGCAGCGGAAATATAAAATTTGCAAGTAGAGGGAAAAAGACCTGGGCCTTGGAAGGTAGAAGAAAAAACAAAGTGGGCTAAAAATTATATACCGTATATAGTTTTCTTCTCCTCTCCCCATATTCTTTACTTAATATACATACAGACTTCAGCTATGGGGGAAATGCGGAGGAACTTCTAAACCCCGGAATCTTAAGTAGAAATGAATGAATGGAATATACCACAGGCTCCAAGTGGTAAGGTGCCCCATTTGCATAGTGTTGCCCAATACGGTTTAGCATACAAAGTGGGTCATGGAGTTTTTCCCACAAAGAATAGCTAGGTATTCTGAGATGAAGATATTAGGTCCTTAGGATAGGTGACCAATATCAGATTGGGAGCGATCCAACATCTGGCACCCCAACCAGTCAGCTATCCCGAAGAGTGAAGCGGCCTCTTTACTGCTTGCAATGCAGAGCCCCATACATTGCATAGTAGCCGTACTTTGTATCGCAGCTCAGCCCAATTTACTTCAATGGGACCAATGAAGATATCACTGGTTAGCGAAGTGGTGATCATCACTGCCACTTAAGCCAGCTGATCTGTGAGGGTCCCGGGTGTTGCACCATGACTCCTGGAAAAAACCTTTCTGAAGCCATGTATTTATTTATTTTTTTTATTTTTATTTTTTTCTTCTAAAGTGTATATGATACCTGGAATCCTATATAAAAAGGGCCCACTTGGGACCAATTTGTGTCTCAATGGTCTCAAACCTAGGTATTAAGTATTCCTACTCGGTCATGTGTGATTGTTCTGGATGGAGAGCGGCTTGAAAGCTGAAGTCGGACACCTCTGGCCGCACTTTCTTCCCTAAGAACAACAGGATTGCATGGGCCAACCAGTAATATACATTAGCTGGTTAACTGGTCCCACCCGAAATGGCTACTCTACCCAATCAGCAATCATGCACCCCCAATAAGTGCTACTCCACTTTTTTTTTTTTTTTTCTCTATTCTCACCTTTGTTAATTCCATCACCCAATATGCTAATTTAACTATCTGTGAGGTTGACGTTGGTCATCTGTCTACAGCCCACCTGATAGACCACCTGCATATTGAGTATTAAACTAGAAACCTTGGTTGCTCAAGAACGGTGGGGACCATGGAAAAAATTCCAAGTGTGCAGGAATGGGTGGGGCAGCGCCTATTCAGACATGTGGAGGTGGTGAAAGATCTGCCTTTAAGAATGGGAGTTATAAAAATGAGAAACTTTGATTAGGTAAGACGGGCATTATTGAGCTGGGTCTTTGTTCCTGTCCCCAAACCTAAGGTTGAGGGGCAAGCTAAGATCTGGTAGGTACGTGCCAATCAGTCCTTATTTGTCATGCGAATGATACCGATGTTCTAGGTTTGTAAACAAGTAGCATAATGCAATTACGTAGCTGCCGTAAATTATAAATGTGACCCATCCGAAATTGCGCACATGTTGTCCTGGCTTGCTACTTTTAATTATGAAATGAAATAAAAAAATAACCTTGAAGCTCTTCCTGTATTCACTCCTTCTCTGCTCTAGTAGCTCTTCCCCCTCCTTGTTTTGTTGACAATGATATAAAAAAAAAAAGTGCGGCTCAGGGAACACTCCGTACTTGCTATTTGAATTTGGCAGGCAGGGGCTGTTCCTGTACTGATAAGGAGTACTGTAAATAAGACTGTACAAAGAGCCTGCCATAAAGCAAGCTCTGTCTGTACTCATTGTTCTCTCTTCACTGGCTGGTGTGTATGTATTTTTTTTTTTTTTTTTTTTTTTTTTTTTTCGGAAGACTGTTTTGGAACACAATGTTCTTCCTAGTCAGACCGAACATGCACATCTTGTTAGCAAATTGCCAGCATGTTTATTTTTGAGATCCTCTGGAATTTTTATGACTATTATTAGGATGATGGCTGTTTATTTTATTTTTATTTTTTTTGGGAGGGGGCATGTAAGACGCATGCATGATATGTCCAAATAGATTTTTTTTTTTTCTGTTTTTATGATCGCGTCCTAAAAGGTTTAAGGCACAGTCTACTTGGACAGAGAAACTGTATGCTGGCACAGCAGTCATGTTGGAAGTATGGAGAAGAAGCCCATTTCTTAGTGAACTTGCATTGTACTTGATGCAGTTCGAGAGTGTACCTCTCTTTTCACCAGACCAAGGTGTAACGGACACCATTGCTGTAGGAGCATGGCCAATATGGGGCTATGGTTCATTGGACTCCCCCCTTCCCCGGTGGAAACTACTTTTGACTTGCCATCCAATCATCCATCAACAAGATGTGCTTGTGTACTTATCATCTGGATTGTCAACTTCCATTGCCCATTTTGTATCAAGGACTCTTAGGTCATTTTAGTTAACCCCTTAGGAACAGAGCCTAGTAGAAAGTGGTCCCATAGCCTTCTATTGCTCCTAAGGGACCAATATAGTGTCAGTGCTAGGACCCACCAAGGCATCTTCTGAGGAGCAATTTAACCTTATACATGGTAGCCTTCACCAACCATAGGTCTCAATTAGAAGGTGTGACAAAGCGGTCTATAATTCCTTATTAAAGGGAACATGTTAAAGGGGTATTCCCACGTCGCATACTCACCAGTCTTCACTACTGTAAAATCTTCTTTCTTCCTGGTTTCTTGCGTCATTTGGTGGGCAGGGTTTCATATGCAACCTGCCATTTAGCTCCGCCCCCAAAATAGTGCGTAGCTCCGCCCACCACATGATCCTATGGGAAATGAAAGCAGCTCCTCTCCCCTATCTGAGAGCAGGAAGGTCACGTGGTGTAGACACAGAAATAGCTACAGACACATGCTCACTCCCTGCACTTAGCCCCTCCTCCCTCCCCCCTGAGAGCAGCAGACACATCACTTGACTCATGAGCAGATAAGTCAGGGCTGTGTCAACAATGAATTGAATAAAGTAAGATAGTGGACAAACAAAGCAGTTTTGCTGAAGCAATGTATTTAGGAAAAGTCTTACATCCACATTAGCAAGCAGTATAGATAGGATCCTTGTGATGGGACAACCCCTTTAAGTTGAAAAAGCTGCTGCACCTGTAGCATGTTATAGAGCAGGAGGAGCTGAGCAAACTGAGACATAGTTTCGTATGAAGATTCAGTAGAACGTTAACGAGTTAGTTTCCTATTCCTAATTGTCAAGTGGGTGGTTCCCACAAAACTGCTAGTCTCCTCCTGCTCTATAACATGCTGCCCACATTGTTAACCCTTTACATGTACCTAAAGTATACCCATATTTAGAGTTGAGAGCCCTTTTCCTGACAAACTAGCCATCCCTAATACACTCTCTGTAGTCCTATAGATTCTAGTATACTAATGTGTAGCCATGGAGCGCCCCCTGTAATGAGCGACTATGGGTCTCCGCCTTAGTTAATGGGTTATATTTGGGATTCCTCTGCAGGTGCACCCATAATCTTTGTACTTTATCTGTGAACCCCTGTGTCTATGGATAAGACTGTCAAGTTTAAGACAATTGACAGCTGTGCCCTTTCGAGGTAAAGAGTAGGCAATGATTTATATATGACAGATGCCCGGGAGTGCTGAGGACTCCTGGTGGCGCACTCGGCGGTGTCCTAGGAATACATATATAAATATGCATTATGTGAGGTTACCCCACTTGATCCATGTTCTTAACGTATTGCATTGTTACTATATAGTAAATAACGCAAGGGGAAAGGAATTTAATAAAAAGTGTGATTGTAAGAGAAAATGGTTTTTCTATATAATGTTTTTTTTCTTTCCTCGACAGCTGGAGCCAAAGCCTTTGTATGTGAGCAGTGCGGAGCACAATTCTCTAAGGAAGACGCATATGACGCTCACCGGAGGACGCACAATGGTTAGTCGACTCTTTAGATATTTACAGCTTTTATTTGTTCAGCGTACTTTAACAGGACTTAACTGTATAGTTACTATAGATTTCCCTTGGAAAAGGTTTACAGGTCTCGTCCTGTCTTTACGAAAAAAAACCCCTTCCATTTGTGATGTGAAAAGGTCTTTCTAAAGTTCTAACCGTAAATGTGCTTTCAGTAATATTCAGTTTCTACTGGAGGAAGTTGAACGCTGTCTTCTGCCATGACTGGCAGTGCCATAGAGACTATGCGTGCCTGACCAGCCCCATTCAGAAATAGGCGGAATACCCCATCTGCAGATGCAATGGTTTCCAACTCTACGTCAGTGTTTGTGCAGATCGAAATAGATCACTGCGCCAACACTTGTGCCAGCCCAATTCAAGGCCATCAGGGCTGTTGCATGCACAAAATTACATACTTACACTATTTGGTTAAGCACTCCGCGCCTACGCCGATGTCCTACTCTATTGCGCAAGCGCCAGATTTCCTGCAACCTATGGATGACCTTGTAGGCATCTTTCACGTCAATCAAAAGGTTGACCAAGACGCTGGAAATGTCCACTGGACATATAACCCTTCATTTATATACAGCAAATGAGTTTATCAAAATACGTCTCATAAGGTATAGGGTGCCACAGTTGACTAATGGATATAACTTTGGAAAGATCTTTTTAGGACTCGCATGGTGGGTGAATTAGTTTTACGGAGATAAATCTTGCTTTTAGGATCCCGTTAACAAAGAACAGCCTTTAAAGGAATTAGCACATGTTTTAAGGTTATGCCCTATTCTCACAGTATCGTAGAGAAGGAATAGAGTGGCATTGTGCCACATTTTGTTCTGGTACTCCATTAAGATGGGGGAATAGGGACCCGGTGAGGGATTCTATGATTGTACACCTATCGATTGGTTACTGACCTGCTGGGTTTGCCAGGCAGGGTGGCATTGGACCTCTGACTACCGCTCAGTAGTCGCTCAGCCTTTGCCTCACGACAAAGTAATGGTGCAAGTTTTATTGCTTTAGTAATAAACGATTATTCATGCGCTATCATTATTGCATCAGTCATGACGTAGAAGTTGGCACCTTCTACTGTGTCTTCTTCACATTAGTTGGGGTACAGTTAATCTCCAGTAGTGATCTCGCTCATGCCTGTCCGTCTCGGACTGTACAAGTTTATTCTGCCTACTTCACATTATTTGAATTCTGCGGTGAAAAAAAAAAATCCCAACTGTAATGCGCCTGAGAGCGAGAGAGAGCGTGCCTGGCACATGTTCTTACATAAATAACATGATAGCAATTGGCTGACCGCTCGGCATTCATCTGCACAGGCGTTGTGTTTGACAGGCACTAGGTGGCAGTAGAGATAACAGCCTGAAACGTGCCGCATGCTGTGCCAAATGTGAAGTGGTAGAATGGATTAGAGAATCATAACACTCCATCTCCCAGTGAAATGATGTATGTGAGAATAGTAAGAGCAGTCAAACATTGATGAGGGACTGGATTTCAGGAAAAGTACGGTGCCTTTGCCATTGAATATTTTATTATAGAAAAGAATGACTTTTGTACTGGTTTCACATTCTTATATTACTTTTTATTTTTATTTCCAAAGCCAAAACTACTGTATATAAGTTTTAAATTAAACATATATTGGATTCTTACTTGGCTATGGTCCCTAGGACTGCAGATGGTCAACCTGTCCTCTCCCGTATCCTCAGTTTCCAGCATTGGCTTGTCCATTATTCTGCTCACAGGCCCCATCGCCGACATCCCATTTAAATCAGGTGACCACCCTTTGGAAGAAGTGATGGTATGGCCCACACAGAGCATTGATCTCTTTATCATCTAGTTTCAGATTAGATGAGGAGTCTGGATTAGAGCAAGCCTACATCTATAGAAGGTCTGTACTTGGTTCTGCAGGATGGACCAAACTTCTCCATGAATCTCAGAGTCCTTGCACCAGTTGGGCCATATGATACCCATTATTCTAAGTATTTTAGGTACTTTTCTGTTCCAAATGAAGCCTCTTGGTTGACTTGCCTTGGATCAATACTTGGCACCAAATTTTTGGTGCATTTCGAACCAGAGCCCAAGTCTTGTTTGCGTCCACACCTTCTTTGTAAACTCTTTTTACAACAAGTGTCTAAAACCCATAGTCCATTTAGTGCTCAGAATGTACACCAGATTTTTTTTACACAGACTGAGCCACAATTCCAGCACCTTTAGCTTTATAAATCTCCCCATTGACCTTAGAACATAGACACGTGACCATTGTACAGGATCAGGATGAATGGAGGGACTTAAAAAATCACCTTCAGGCTCATTTGAGTAAAGGTCCAAGGAAGCACCAAATGTCCCGTAACTAATAGACTCCCAGCAGCCGTTGCTTTCATTGGCCTGACTTTCAGAATATCGATCAGGGCTGATCTATATCTGCTATAAACCCCATCATTTGCATAGATTTCTCTGGGTTAGAATAATGTAAGCGTCCGTTAATTCTCTCTATTACATAAACTCTTGGTAGATTCTGACTCCATGTAGTATAAGGTTATGGCGAGATACTGCTGAAGACCTCGACTCTATTCTGCTGCATCCCATAAAAAGGTGATGTATTGGCTTCATTGATTTCCCCATAAGTAGGGACATCTGTACTTACAGAGATATAAGATATGGCCCACCAAACCTGCTTTCTATTTTTTTAGTTTTTGTCCAGTTTTTTGCACTTCTCTAATTTCCACGTGTTCTTTTCCTAGTAATGGTTAAACCGTCTGCTCCTGAATCCTGCCTTCATCTGTGCAGCTCCTACCCATGACCTTGATCATGTACCAGTCTGACTTTTGCAGCTTGTGGTTTCATCAGGAGCCACCAGGTTTCTATACAGTATCACATCAACGTCCAAAAATAGGCTAGAACCGGTCACCAGGACAAGACCACTCTAAATGAGCCTTGCAAAAGTCTCCATCTGTGATAGTGCGACTTTATTTACAACGCACCTGTGTATACCACAGTATGAAAGTATCTTGGTGTGCATTAAGCCAAATCCACCCCTACCCCATTCCTAGACTGGAGCCATACTACAAAGCAAGGGCTAATGGCGCTTGATCTGCCCCATGAGTAGGTAGAAGTGCGGTTCCTTCCTAGCAAGACTAGAGTACGTCAAATAGGACATTTCTTTATATTGAAAGTTATTGATGATATTTTTCTTAATTTCATAGGTTTTTTGAATACCCTTGACCTAGCCAAAAAGTTGGCAAGACTTTTATTGTAGCATTGGGGATTGTCCAATTTTGGGCAGTTCCTCAGAAGAGTCAGAAATGATCTTCAGGATTATCTGTGGAGCATCCAGCTTTCACTTTTATGGAACTACTTGGTAAACGACATTTGCATGATAACTGGTCAGAGGACTATCTATGTAATCCCTTGTATCAACTGGAAAAGGCGCACTTCGGGTGTTTGGAAATGGGTTTTGTAAGGGGTTGGTTGGGACTGATATTGATTACCTTGGCCTCTGTACTACTTACCCAACATGGCGCCATACATTTTATAGTGGCTGTGTTTGATACTGCATTTATTTCAATGGGGCAGAGCTTCAGCATGATCATGGGTCCGATGGGTGAGATGTCACTGGTTTGAGAAGAGGATATGGAGCACAACCCAATGCTGGAATACTCTTAAAAGTCTAACTTGTAGGCATCTTATATTCTTATGTTCGGTGGATCTGCGTTGAGTTGGCCATACCCTATTACTGTCAGCTTTACAAGATATTCCTCATATACATTGAATACATCCAGTCAATTGTACATGTGCTAGGAAAGGGACACCAAATACCTTCTGGCTGTGTCTTCTCACTCTTGTAGGAGAGCTGATCAGAAGAATTGGGAATCGTGAAATTCGCCATGTCCCATCATCTTTTTATTTTTTTTTTTTTACCCCCAATATATGGCATATGAAAGTCGCCCGAATCTATCCTATACATTAGCTTGTTGGTCGATTACTACAGTGTTGAGCAATTGGTGTAATGTGTATGGGCCATCCGTAGACATGTTGTTGTTCTTCTTTCACCGACCTCCGTCACTACTAGGAAAAAATGGGATCTTCCGTGTTGTAAAATCTCTCTCGGCTCTCTATCGTGTGCTGAATCTCTCCCATACACATTATCACCCTGATTGTCAATTTAATGAAGAAAATAGAGCTATATACAACGCTAATAAAGATTGTCACATTTATGGTAAATGGATACATTGAATTAACGATTCACGCTTTAAAGTTTCTGCCTCCGGTGTGAATAATGCCCGATCCGCCATAATTATTGCCACTCACAGAAATTAAAGTGTCCCTTCTGCATTGATCTTCTCCTATACATAACTTTGTCTGTAGCTTTTTACGATGCCCGCCCTCCTCCATTCGTAATATCCCCCTCCACACAAACCCCACATATTTTCCCATGACAATGCCATTGGTTAGGGATTAGCAATTTGGCAGATTTGACCTTTCACCTCTAGTCCACAAAAGCAACATGGTTATAGAAGGAGAACCGGTTTTCCCTTTACGTTACCATTGTAATATTTTAGATTTAACCCATTCTGCGTTGGTCAACCTGTAGACCTCATCCTAGGTTGGTGTATTCCTAGAATTTTTCGGACTCCGATAACTTTTTGCAGGTGTAATTTTTTGCCGATTCTTGAGCGACTGTAATTTATAGAGTGGCGAATGTCTTCTTACCCATTGTCTTGTCGCTTGTCATTCAGTGTGTCCAGGATTATTCAGAATGGTGGGTTTTTGGTCGTAGAATAGTGCGATACATAAAATAACAGAACTATTGATCTTTCCATAGTGACACTTTTTCACACTGCGTTCCCGAATAGTTCCCTTTTAGAGCTTTAGGATTGATTATGGGCTTTGTCCAGTCATGGGGTCATCTCGTGCTCTGACCTAAAGCCCTGCTTCTTTGTATATAGAGGGTCTGATCAGCATGCAGACACAAAGCTCCCCCCTCCCCTCGTCTTTATCCCACACTTATTTTTCTTCAGGAAACAAGGGAGATGAGAGGGAACAGAAGGGGATATTCCCTTTTTCCCTCCTTTTTAAAGCTCTGGGGGAAAATCTTATTTATAATCCTTGTCTACAACTGTATTCGGTCGGAGCTGCTCGGAAATACATTGGTGGTATGGAGAACTGAGCATAACCTACATAGGTTTATAATAGTCTAGATGAGAGGAAGAAAAAAATCAAGAAAACCAAAGAAGTACCAAATAAAAGGATTTGATGTAATGCATTGTGAGGGGAGACAAAACCGTCCTTATGTGTCCTTGTATTGGAAACACGCAACCAAAATTGTTCATTTACAACCCAGATATAGCCAGATGGAGCAGCGCGCTTATCTGAATAGCACATATTTCTTATAAGGAGTCCATTAGATAAGGGCAAGTTCACACGGAGGAATTTGTTGCTGATTTTTGAGGCAGATTGAGCATCTAAAATCCATGTCAAATTTCATCCTGAATTCATCTCCCATTGTATTGTACTTAGAATCCCCGAGTGCGAAACACTCTGATTATCCCCAATGTGTTGAAGGTGGATCAGTGAGTAAAATCTGCAGCGGAAAGTGGAAAGGAATTGGAGAGAGAAATCTGCCTCAAATTCCTCTTCCGCCATGTGAGCGGGCAAAGATACAAAGACATAAGGTCGAAGCTAACCTAGTCCAAAGTTTTTTGGCAAGAAGTAATAACTGAACGTTTTCGATGTAACCACTTGTGTGTGTGCATTGGGCAAAACCAATAGTTTTTTAGTCCCTAAAATGAGCTATTTTTAGAGAAGAGCGAACAGTGAAATATTTGAGATTCGATATTAGTTTCAAGTGGAGCCTCAATATTCGACTACTCGATCGAATATAGAATTCCATTATAGTCTATGGGGTCCGTGCGCTTTAACTGCACAGCACTTGCAGTTGCGCTGATAAAAAGTAAGCTCCCTCGTAACCGCAAGCTGCCAGCTCTTCCGACTAGCAAAGATGAGCCTGCGGCAAATGAATGCTGGTTCTGCTGCAGGCTCGTCCTTGCTAGTCAGGAGAGCTGGCAGCTTGCTGTTACGAGGGAGCTTACTTTTTCTCATAGGAATGAATTGACCAGCATTGATTGACCAGTGTACAGCATTCGGCCAATCAACACTGGTTCTGCTGGAGGCTCGTCTGTGAGGAGGCGGAGTCTAAAATCGCACCACAATGGAGACTGCTGTGGTCCGATCTTAGACTCCGCCTTCTCACAGACGAGCCTCCAGCAGAACCAGTGTTAATTTGGCCGAATGCTGTACACTGGCCAATCAACGCTGGTCAATTCATTCCTATGAGAAAAAGAGCTCCCTTGTAACTGCAAGCTGCCTGCTCCTAGCAAGGACGAGCCTGCTACAGAACCAGCGTTGATTTGCCGAATGCTATATGCTGTATTCGGCCAATTAACGCTGGTTCTGAATTGAATATTTACTGCGACTAGCTAGTAGTATTCGATCGAGTATGAATATTTTGAATACCTTAGTATTCAATCGAATATCTACTCGATCGAATACTACTCGCTCATTTCTAGCTATTTTCTATACTGTCAGTTGAACTTACCAATTTTGGTGGGTTGGGCATCCATCTAACGCAGAAGATCCCCTCGTAACAGATTTTGTTGGTAGGAAGAAATGGATCAGGCAGATTGAAAACAAAGGACTGGTCATGTTGAAATTCAGAGAAGATAATCCACCACCAATGCTGTTTGGCAGGGGCTCAGTTTGCCTATCCTTACCCATTTGAGATCTCACATGGGTGCTCTTGTGAACTTGTGTATGACAATGACAAAACTTTATGTAAAATGCATTAGCGAAATGTTAATCATGTACCATTTATAGATATACATTGAACATCGTGAAAATAACCAAATATAGCCCAAAATGTAATGGATATGCGTAAAAAGACAAACCTGCTAATGTCTGCACTGAGAAGGACAATAGTTTCCTTGTTTGTTTGGAGCCACATCTGAGAACCATTGGCGATTTCCTGGCTTGCAGAGTGACGAGACGTCATTCTCATTGGACAGAGTGGCACAACTGGAGTCAGAACAATGAGACTGGAGCCCAGGTGGCACGTCTTATTCATCTTCATGCACATGGCAGCTGTTTCTCTGCAGCCTTTCTGGTGGAATTATATACATCTTTTATGTTAAGGACAGTTTGTTACACTTCATACCACATATGACAAACTAGTTCAGTGGTCTTCAAAAATATCCCTGCCGGTTTTTAGCCTTTGAAACCGTTTCACCGGTTAACGTGATGCGCTATTAGAGATGATCCGCTTCACACTCTTCTAGGTAGACGCCATAGTAAATGTTGCCCCTTTTTAACCCTTCAGAAGTCATAAAGGTTAAATGTTTGTTACATTAGGATGGCAGCCTCTCTGGTGTCAAAGGGTTTAACGTCTCTCTGTCACCGCTTCATTCAGCCGTCCATGGGGACGTCCCTATCACGATTGTTCGTGGCGGCCCCTCTCTTTGGAACCCATTGGGGAGGCAGACAATGGACAGAGGAAAAAGAATGAACCTTGGCTTGTCCCTGTTTGAAAAGACTAGGGACAGTGAGGTCAGGGTGAAGGGGGTGTGACAAATATGGCCTCTCATTCACAAGGGACAGGTCTTTGTGCTCACGCTGGCCAGATGGCCTCAGGAATAAATTAAATCCAGTCTAGCACAGGGATGCCGCCTGAGAATGTGTTATTGCCTATTTTAAGGTCTACGGAGACTACTTTATTTCCCACCTATCTTCTTATAATGTCCCCTATCTTGGTCATACTTTTAGACTTGGTTCCATAGTTGACGTTTGGAATGATCATTTGTAAGGATACATTTTTTCCTAGTTTTAGATGAGAAAACCCATATGTAAATCAGAACCTATAGTGTCAATGTATAAACCTATACTAATGTATTATGAGATGAACCATGTGTATTACTTCTTAAGCAGTTTGCATCTACACATTCAGGATGGCCTCTTGGTCAGGACGCGTCCCCGTAAGATCTAACTTTTTGTACGGTAGACTCACATGGTAAGCATTCTCCATTTCCAGCATGCTTTATAGGAGGCTTACCGGGTGAATTGCTTACATTGCTCACACTGAGACTTCAATCATGCTGGCTGGAAAGCTTTCTTTATAAGGGTTGCGAAAATATGAAGCACTCCACAGTACAAGCAGAGAACCTTATTGAGGCATCCCCGTGTCTTGGTCAAGTAAATCTTTCGGGCAAGGTGAAGTCAGGATCGTATTAACCTACCAGCACGTAAGACACTACAGGAAGGCAGGAGGACCCTGAAATGGCTTTGGAACTTTTTATAAATACTATCTTCGTAGGTTGTAGGTGACCAATGGCTGGAGATATATCATTGAACTTAATGGAAGATAAGACGCTAGTGTCTGCAGTAAGCTTTTGCTCACCTTTCGTCATGAAGCTCTGGGGTTCTTTTTGACCAAAACGGTCTGCAATATGGTGCCCAAGTCTTCATAATCAGACTGTGTTCATGACCAATTCTTGTGGCATATGGTTTGCGTGTTTGGGGTATGTAGAGTAGAAACTTCAAAGAACCATTTTCCGCAAAGTTTGCCATGGTCTTCTGTCCTGTTAATATCCACCATATGGTACATTCAAATTTTTGGGGTTGAAAATTTTCCAATTGAAAACTTTTTGGGTTGAAGTGTTAAGTGTGCTTTTAAGAACCATGTCCAAACTGGAAGTCCCCAGACTAGAGGACCGTATGGCGTGTAAATATCCCAATGTCAACTGTGTTTTCAACCAGTGGTATCTGCAAATAATATAGCTAGAAGTGTGAACATATGAAAAACTATAGTTTGTTTTTTTTTGAAATGCCTGAGTCTTATTTTCCATGCATTACACGCACAAGCCCATATACAGTGAGAATCAAAGGAAAAAATAAAGGAATACAGGATTTCACAGAAAGGAGACAACATGGTGTTAATAAAATATATTACTAAATGTATTATTGGCACCAATACTACCAGAAAATCAAAAGTGGTCTGAAAGTTTTTGTTACACTTGGAATGTGAAATTTCTCTCTTCTTTAGGATTTCTGCTAAATAATCTCAACTATAATGCAAGCCTATAAGGATTATAGATTTGGAATATGGCTAAAGCAGCTGTCAACAAAGGCTCTTCCGAAGGCTCGGTTCACACTGTGTATTGAAGACTAGGACCTCGGTCTCTGGCAGCGCTTCTGTTGACAGCGGCCTTTCCTTGCATTATCCAAATACTAATGGTATTCAGTGCACCTGTCTCCCGTGATCATGAAGTCCTAACATAAGTGTCACTATATAAATTGGTGCTGTCCAGGTTTTTCCACCTTGCGTCACAACTTGACAGGACATCCAAGATCTGCTGTATCCTAGGTTGATATGTAGATGTCATATTCGGCATTCATTTAGTTGACCCTAGGAAGAAAGTGGAAATCCTTCTTTACGGTATTGCAACAGTTAAGGCTTCCTATATACACCGCACTAGTAGTAAATTGCTATGCTATCTAGTGCATCAGTTGCATATATAGATTTCTTTTTTTTTTTTGCCCCGTAAACACTGCCAGAAAAGGGAGGGAGGATATGGAGTGCAAGGGGTGGTAAAAGAAAAGGTACTCTGCAGAAGTCAGACTGCCCCCCTTAACACTTCCACCCGTCCCCTCTCCCTTCCTCAGTATGAATCTGCTGTATCTCATTCCAAACACTAATTCCAGTTTAATTGCCACTGGCCCCGAAGCCTCTTCAATAGGAGCTAACAAATGGTTTGCAGCCCGCAAAGCTCCGTCAGGCTGCATTTTAAACGAGGCTCCCTCCGTCCGGCTCGCATGCCAATGAGCTAGCAGAGAAACGCCATGTTTACTAATTACCCGCTCTGACTTCACGCCACAGACTGCGAGCTGGCTAGAACGTCTCAACTATATCGCTTTGGTGTGACAAAAGAAATTGTAGCCATGAATAAACTGAAGTACTTTTCCTCATAACCCTTGAGATACCTACTAAAGCTGAGCAGTGCCACGTATTGTATTTGTGTCACCAACAGTCCGAAATATTCCGATTATCTTCGGGGATATCTCTTGTCTAACTATACCCTTTCAGCAGCCTTGTATTGTATTATGGCTCATATGTCACGGTTAACGTGTGATTTATCCTATAGGCAGGTATTAGTATGCTGTTGCACAATGCAGGTTAAAAATCGGTTTTATAGAATTTTACAGTTCGTGATCAGTTCAGCATCTATAAATGTAAAGTTCAATGCCCCAGCTATCTGGTAGTGCGGGCGAATGTGCTCCTCTGCACAAAGGCAGACCTTCAGACTGCAGACACTAAGCCAGTTCTGTTCGTGTTGTAGAAAATGTCTCTCGTGGTGGCTTTTATCATTGACTCCATAAACACACACAACTTTTGTTAGTCAAGTTGTATATGATCAGCTTTGCGTTATACTCCATAGTCTGTAGAGAAATAGAAGATCCAAGGTATTACATGGATGACTCCGAAGAAGAGCTTTTTGGTTCTTATCAGCTAAAGTGGATGTAGAGATGTTGCAAACTCAATGCAAATGGAATGGTGCACCAGACCCCGATTGTCGGTAAAATTGATTTCCCTATACTAGCATCGAAAAATTACAATGGCAAAAATTTCACACATGAACCAACTATTGGGGATAAACGTTCATGAATGAGAACAGTACAGCCCAGTCAAGAGTCACAATGGTTTACTTATGAGCCTACATATTAAGGGCTAGTTCACACGGGGCACGGGACCTCGTATTTTGGTCTTGATTTTGATGCCGCGTCAGAATAAGACCAAAATGTGACTGTCACGGCTTCCGACAGTTGCGACTTCCTGCTCCAGAGTAGGCCCAAATGAATGGGCCTAGTCCGGAGGGTGCTGTTGGGAGGCGGACACTGGGGCTGGATCAGCCACGGAATCCGCCTGAAGAAAGGGCAGCTCTCTTCTTTTTTCCGTGAGACGGAACCTACCGCTCACGGAAAAAAGGAAGCTAGCGGTCTACATAGACCTCTATTGTGAGGGGGTGGATTTGGCGGCAAAATCTGCCCCCTGTGAACGAGCCCTAACTGGACGGTGTATATAGTCACTATCACTATATAGTATAGTATATATAGGGTGTATATCTGTATATTATATATAGTCACTCTAGGTGGCTTGATGCACATAGGGGTTTGCAGCTCAGCATGTTTGGAATTTACCCGATTCTTAAGCCTTGCTGTCACCTGCAGATCAGTAAATGTTAAGTAGTCAAATACATGGACACATTCCCGAACTGAGTTGCCAAATCTATCCCTCCATTCCCAGCCTGGGGTATTCCCTTCTTAGGCATTAAGTTGCATCCCCCATCTTTGAGACCCTCCTATTGTCAATATGGCTAACCATTCTGTCCCTCATGGAGATGTAGCCACTGCTAATGGAGCCTTCTCACATGTGGTTGAAACTCCCCTAGACTTGAATGAAGAGTCCCAAAAGTAAAGTGGCAGACCCATATGCCTTAAATCTTGACGCTCCCCCGACCCCGTCAGTGTATTTTGTTTTCAGCAGCTGCCATTTCTTTCTAAGCAAAGATAAATGTATACACTTTGTACGGTCGATGGCGATAGGGCCCGGACATAAAAAAAGATCTCCTCGTATTCTTCCTCCACTTTGTTTTCGGAGCTTTTTACTTTCTAATTAAAAAGAAAAAGTTTAATTTCCTGCAAAATGACTGGTATCCATTACTCTCCCCTCAGTCGCTCGTCCTTGTGGCCGTGTGGCCTATTGTTCCCGGTACAGTATAGGCCTCTCACGCCGACACTATTTTGGTTACCGTGGAAATGAATAGCGAGCCTATTCCAGGCCTCTCTTTGCATCCTGTATAAAATGTCTTTAAAAGCTGCTTAATTTGTAATCTTCTTCTAAAAGAGAGAAAAAGCCATTAAGACGTCAGTTCCCTGAATAAGCCTTGTGTCTGTGTGTGTTTATTTTAATTTATTGAATACAAATTTTCGGAGCTTTTTTTTTCCCTAAAAAGATCTAGAGAGGGGAAAAAAAAAAACGAAAAAAAACACCCGCTGAATAGCTAATTCTACAAAGCGGCAATTCTGGGTAATTTCACCATGAATAGTTCAGGATGAACATTAATTGTCAACATACACCCTCTTGCGATAATGCAATTTTTATCTCTTAAATCGTTTGCGAGCGGCAATTAATTGCATCAAATAATAGTATACATTTAGCATAACAGAAACAATTACATTTCTCTGGATGGAGAATAATGTAAGCACAAAAAAGCGCTTTTCGGGGCGGGTATTTTTTTGTTTTAATGGATTTATGTTTGTGTTTTTTTTTTCCTCTTTTGTTTGTCTATTGTTTTTGTATTTTGTTAAACTAAAAATTGACATCAATTTCTGTATAAAACATGAGGGTTTCCATTCAAGATTCATTATAGGTTCCTTTTAAACAAATAATCTTTACATGGCCGCTCAGCCTCAAAAATAATGACTTGGCCAGAAATGTCATGATGGGTTCTTCTTTACTTTTCTTATTGGCTTAAGTGAATGGCAGGAGATAACCAGGTTTGGGGGGAAAAAAAATCTATTACGGCATTTTATTAAGACTGGAGTATCGTACACCAGCCTTAATAAATGGTCTGACTGGTGCAGGAACTGAGAGATGTATGAAGAGGCTGCAGCAGTCCCGGCGCCAGAATGGAAATCTGTTAGGTAGGAGTTATAGTAAATTGACCCGGCCATATAGACCACGCCTGGCAGTGCCCACATTTGCTGAATTAGGAATGGAGGATGAGGCGTGGATCGGGGATGGAGGATGAGGCGTGTATCGGGGATGGAGGATGAGGCGTGGATCGGGGATGGAGGATGAGGCGTGGATCGGGGATGGAGGATGAGGCGTGGATCGGGGATGGAGGATGAGGCGTGGATCGGGGATGGAGGATGAGGCGTGGATCGGGGATGGAGGATGAGGCGTGGATCGGGGATGGAGGCTGAGGCGTGGATCGGGGATGGAGGATGAGGCGTGGATCTGGGATGGAGGATGAGGTGTGGATCGGGGATGGAGGATGAGGTGCAGATTGTCGAAGGAGGATTGTGGAAGGAGGATCTTGCGCGGATTGGGGATGGAGGTACATGTTTAGAACAAGTAAGGGCCTTGTGCCAAATAGGTACACTGGTTTTCTGGCATAGAGGAAATAATCCCCCCCCCAAATGTGTATCTCTAGATGTTTAGAACCAATTGGTCTTATCTTGGAATAAAGTCCTATTTAAAAGCCTAAAATTTGGTAAATTGTTATGTTATCAAACCTTTATTTATCCTTATGAGTAACATAGAGTGAACCAAAAACTTTATATCCATGTAGTCTTGCCAAACCATTGCCATGTCTTTACTTCCACCCAACTAGGACTCCTGTTCACGCTGACAATCTATAAGAGAAGGATGTGCCAAAGATTGTCTATCCCTAATGTGTATCCTGGTCTCCCAATATGGGCTCTTAGGGAAAACGAGAGAGAGAGTGATTTCAATATGCCTGATCCTTGTTTTCTGGAAAGTCACTGAGGTCTCTAACCACTGCTTACTCCCTGGTCCTTCTTAAGAACACATGGCCGCTCAGCTTCCTATGTGGAAGGATTGAGATGGATAAATGCACGGTCAACTTTATCATTGGGAAAAAGTCTTTTTTTTCCCAGAATACACCTGAAATAGGTGTTTGGAATCTGCTCCCCTTCTGCTGTAACATTGCAGAACTCAATTTCCATTCATGGCCCTAATTAAGAAAAGTCTAAAGACGTCTTAGTATATTTAGGCCTATGGGAATCATTAGACATTTGCTTTTTAACTCTCTAGACCTGTTCAGTTATTTTTAGTCCTTGGGAAGGAAATTGCTAAGCGGTGCAGATTATTGTTATCATGGCTTTATATACGGTATATTCTGATCTGTGAGACCGCAATCTAATCAAAAACAAACCGCCAAGTAATGCCGCAATATATATTACTGTGTAACACCATACAGATTAAAGGGGACCATCCAGAAAAGGCGGATTCGCCATAATACCTGGTGGACAACATGGGGATTCTCAGTTTAATCCTTCCATTCTTTGCGTTCTATGTGGTTCTGGGGCTAAGCATTCCGCCTTCTCCGGGGGGGGGGGGGGGGGAATTAATTTTTTTTCGGGAAAAAATTCTTTCTACGGCTTTGTATATATTCTTAGAGAATGACGTGCCCCACTTTTTCCCACCTGAATATTTCACATAAGTCATATACACCCCGTTAGACTCTCTTTATTTTATATCGAGCCGACTATTCCATCAATTATCATGTCTTGCTCATTGTGCCTTTCAGACCATGTATGATTGGGTACAGAGACTATCTCGTTCTTTTGAATATATTTTTATTTATTTTTTTGTTCTTTTCTTTTCTTGTAATGAGTTTCTTTCAATCTGAGTTTGAGATAAATATCTATATTCATAGACATAATGAAAGCAATCATTTAGAGCTTGAATTCTAGAATGAGGATGATGAAAGAGTGTAGGGCCTGGTTTAGTTCATTTGTTTTGATCTATGCTTGGTGGGAAAATCTCCATGTCCATACATGTTAAGCATGTAAATAGAGTGCCATTACCTGACCGAGGCCAGACGATTTTTCCTTTGCCCTCCATTGGGCTGATATAACCATATATACCATGTATACTATACCATACTATACAGTTATAGTGTATGCCCATATCCCTATCTTACTACATGCCCACACAATGGGAAATGTTGAGTCTTTTTAGAGGGTATATACCAGGGTCTTTATTCGGCGTATACCTTAAAGGCAAATATAACGCCAGCAACCCATTTTTATGTCCAACTAGCTTTTACCCATGACTTCGTCCGCAGAACCCCGTCCCCCTGCGGGACCCACCTGGAGCGGTGCGCAGGCTTTTTCCTTTGCCTTGTGTCCGCAGCGGGCCCTTCCTACACCTGTGGGTCCATGGACCCTCTGGGCCCACCCTGTGGCTCGCTGGAACGGTTTACCTCCTCTCCTTCCTGGCGCCCGCCACCCCCCTTTGTCGCTACCCGCTTCTCCATGTGGTCACTCCTTCCTCCTACCCCATGCCCCCTTCCCCCGTCTTACCTACCCCGTGCCCCCTTTTCCCCCCACCAGACCCTGCCAACTGTGTGTCCCCTTTCCCCCTACCAACCTGTTGCCCCGTCCTCACCACACCCTGGGCTTCCCGTGCACCGATGTTCCAACTTGTAGTATCCAGAGGCGGCAGACGCTGTGGGACAGCTGGCCGAACGGGCGTTCCAGAGCGCGGCACAGGCGACCCCCTGTCCGGCCGCGGCAGAGTACTGCGGTCCCGTGGTGAGGCCACACAGGTGGGGCAGCGTATGGACTTTTCGCTGCCCCAGAGTAGAGGCCCTTGTGCAGGACGCTCCGGACCTCTCAGACGCCATGTTGGTGTGGACAGTGGCTGGACGATAACTCCGCCCACATAGAGAAGTGGCACCCAATCAGGTGAGCTGCTGAAAGGGCTGGGATGACATCATCCCAGGTCCTACAGCGTGCCAGGTCCTGCAGCAAATTGAACCGTGAGAAGCACCGGGCACGGGAGTTAATTGCGGTGGTGTACGGGAATTCCATGTAGCCTATCGTTCAATCCGGGACCCAAGGTATGTCTGTGCGCATTTACAGACAAATCCGTTCGCCCGTGTAGGTGTGATTGAGGAACAAACATCCAAACACACATACTTTCACCTTTATAATATTAGTAGGATTTTTTTCTAGGTTATGTGGCGGTAGACTTGGCAAACCTTGTGTAATTTGGGAGACTTAGACCATATCCCTGAAGTCTTCACGCCAAGACACATTAGATTTATAGAATATATCATGTGCCAGATTCTAGATGACATACTGTACCGAGCGTTGAATGAACAGCATCTGTACTTTCTGCAAGAGTCTACCAATATCCTTAATGAACATGTCAATAGTCTCCTCGGCAGAGCATAGGTTGGACACCAGGCTTCTGTAGGTAGATACGACTCTGGCTGCAGCATGCTCATGACTCCCGCTGTGTCTTCAGAATTGAGCGGTATAAGTGGTGTAGAACCTGTAAGTGACATCCTGTCTTCTCTATTACTTTCAGGTTCTGATATGGCGGTGTTCTGTCTCCTCTGCGGGAAGCGCTTTCAGACCCAAACTGCTCTTCAGCAGCACATGGAGGTCCACGCAGGAGTGCGAAGTTACATCTGCAGCGAGTGCAACAGGACCTTTCCTAGCCATACCGCACTAAAACGCCATCTCCGCTCTCATACAGGTAACCAAACGTTCTACAGTACCATGGACAGCACCGCTCAGTATTTTACTGCTTCAGATTGTCGAATGGCTATATTTATAAAATTGTTATACAGTATTAAAAAAATAATAATAATGAAGTGGGTGGCAACAGCAACTTTGGGGGACTACGCATGGCAGTATCCCAGTCTAATTTTTGGGTAAAAGGCAAAATATTTTTAAAAAAAATAATGAATGGAGGTGTCTATTTTATGTGTATGGAGTGGTCCTGACTATCCAAACCAATTATATTTTGGGGTTGAGGGTTAAGGTTATTGGATGTCGGCCTGCCTAGTAGTGGCCTACTTATGATGGTTGGGGGGTAGGGTTTGAAAAGAATAGCTGTAGCTATGGCTCTGTTTACTCCACCACATTATGATCAGTCCCACAATGGACACCTTACTTACAACACTCTTGTGTCCGCCATTTTGATGTAGCCTCCAATGCCGATGTGGACATGGCCCAAATGAAGTTATTCAGCCTGAACCTTGTGTAGGCCATTTTGTGAATAGTCCTAGGGCACAGATGCCGATCTGAGATATATCATGCTGTATTCTTGTTACTGTATATTTGCACAGTATATGGTAGCACGTTAGGTTCCTATATAGAAGAACCAATAGTTTTTCCTCATGTTGATGTCACCCGAGGTAACTATCGCCAGCAAAATCCTTTTTTTGTTCCATTATTCTAATTATATAAATAGCTTATTACGTAAAACGATTATTAATATCATCTGAGTGACATTTACATAATTCCCGGCCATCCTTACTCTCTGCCGCTGACCAGCGCTCGACATTTTTCTCTGGTGAGAAGGGTAGGAAGTGTAATAGGTAGACAATTGATCCCCCCCCCCCCCTTCTTGTCTTGTGCTGCAGAGCGGCGCGTGCTTTCATTAATAATGCAAGAGGTGTCTTCAGCATGCGTGCCCAGTCTGTGTGCTTAACATCAGCAGCTGTGTTTGATAGCAAAGCCACTGTCAGCCTCCTGGCATTGATTTAGAGGGACTCTTGATGTACTATCATAATGGCTGTGCAATAGGGGTGAGAAGGAGCTGTAGGTTACCGCCTCTCCTCTGGCCACAGGGGTTGTCCCGTTTGTATGAAATAAATTAAAATGTAAATCTTTCGGCAGTGAAAAAGTTGGCCCAGACGGGTCACGTTTCAATGATATTGTCATTTTTCAAAAAGTTTCTGTCGAAGGGTTTTCTTCTTCTCCCTGGTTTTATTATTCTGAGGCTATAGGGGATTTGTTAGGCTCATTATTCTAATGGGTCCAGTAGCATTAACTGAATTGGCCTTTCTGAGATGGAAAGCGTTGGGTTAGGGTGACGTATATCCCATATACATAATAAACACTGGTGGTGTCATTTCTTGTAATAGTCCAGGCATCAACATAAGAGATGTCGTATGATATTCTCTGGAACTTTGTTTCATATGTTTTCATAAACACTCTTGATATTGATGGCTGGAAGGAAGGGTTGCCTGCAGAGACCCAGGTCACCACAACTTTATTTGTTTTTTTTATTATTTTTAGTATTTAGGATCTTCAGTAGTCAACCGCACTGTTCGGTAGTCAACCTCACCTACAACTTGTTCTTGGAAGTGTCTGCACTTTGGTTACTTTTACATTGAGCCATTAAGAAAGAATAGTGATTTATGACTACAAGCTAGATACAGTGCCTATAGGGAATCTGAGGTAGTCTGAGACACACCTCCTGTCTCGTTATTGGTTCATGCGGCTGCTCAGTCCCTCCCCTGCAGATCTACCTCATTAGTTTGGCTGATAAGAATCTGGGTTCCAGCATGGTAAGGACAGAATGATTAAAATGTGGAGGTTACTAAATAACCAATGAGAGAAACAAAACTCCCAAGTGACCACTAAGCCGAGAGGATTGCTTTAAACCAGTTCATGTGATTTTACTGTTCCGCAGTTATTCTGCTGCCTAATACATAGGTGACATTGATATTGTGACTGTACAGCACTGGTGTGATGGAACAAACAGGTCACTGTTCTTTAAAAGTAAGTAGAAAGCCATGGTTGGTAGAAGCCATCCTTTGAGACTATATAATATATAGACAATGACCTCATGTCCATAAGGCAAGTGAAGAGGGCTGAAATGTAATACCAGACGTAGCCCATGGCACTGTTTTTTGAAAATTATTTTTTTTTCCGAGTGACCAGCAACCTCTGTCAAGGTGACTTATAAAGCGGCTGTATAATGGTCTGTCCAATGTCAATTAAGAGACAGTGAAATCTCCATTAGCAAGTATTTTGAGGACAAAACGTGAAATAAAGCATTTGCGCTCTCTTGTCAACCTTGAACATCTAGCTGTGAACTACTGTATTGCAGAATATTGGTGCTAAGTGAAGCTAACCTAAAGCTGTAGACGAAAAAGAACCTTTCACCACCCCGCCCAACTCTAGTTCTTTGTACCCACTGATCCTGGTACAGTTGGATTTTTTTCTATAGCCATCCCCAGTTCCTAAGCAAGCAGTGCAGTTAGTTTTGATACCTGATATTGTAACTAGATTCTCTGGCATCAGGCAGGAGTAAGCGAGGGGGTGTGACTTATAGCTCTGGATCCCGCTGACTCCACCCATTTGACATTGGTCTATATAGCATATCGGGTACTGAAAGTAGTTGCATTAAATGCTTGTAATGGTGCTGGGATAGAGGGGAAAAAACTCCAACTGTACCAGGATCAGTGGTGAGGGCCATAAAGGATGAAGTTAGATAAAGTTGTTGGAGGTCGTGAAGGGTCGTCTTTTAAAGTTGATTTCCTTCATTTTTAAGTAAAAAGTATCGATAGGTTTGTGAGGTTAATATACAAACTGGTTACCGACGTACCAGTCAAAAACTTATCTGGCTGATGGCTATTTTTTTTTATGAACTCAACTTCCTCCAAATACATTCATGTATATGTCCAGTAATGGGAGGTGGAAATGAGCTTATGCCAGACTCCTCTGACAGCAGTTTATCTTCCCGGAGAACAAAATAGGCCATGTTGAAATCCAACAGCCTGATCATTCTTTACCCAGTCAACTGCACAGAGAGAAAGTTGGAACACCCTGTCAAACATTACATGGTTGACCCATTCCTCCAAAATTGTTGAGCATGACTGCCAACATCGAAAGTCACTGTCAAAAAAGCAAAGGCATCGAGTGTATGGAATATATGGAACATACATTGAGCTCAGGAACACCTCCCCCCCAACAAGGGCTAGAAGAGAGAATCTCTTTGGCAGACCCAGCCTGTCCATATGGTACACGGACAGCCATTTTTTTGAATGGCTGCCATGTAATTACTACCTTTGTTTGGCCAAACGCGTGATGACAGCTGATGGCTACGAACTAATGTAACCTTCTTGGTTGTCGCTTTTCCATTAGCGTTCAGGTACATCCTAAACTCCATTGGCTCCAAATTCTGACACTTGATCAATTTTCAAGGAGTTTCTTACAAAGATTTCCGTCATATTTATATCCGGAGGTGCCTACGCTTTTTTTTTTTTCCTCTCCCCTCTCGTCTCCAGTACAAACACTTGTTTAAAACAGTCACAAGAGGCCGATTATGCATTACTTGATCTTAATTATGTGCTGAAGTCTATTAAGAATTGTACGTATTAGGTAGATTAGGGGCTGCCTTTCATTTTTGCAGCTGTGTAGCACTTTCTGATCGACTCGTGGATGCAGATGATTAGAAGCACCTGTAAAATTTTATTTGTATTTTTTTAATCAAATGTTTATAGTTGGGGGAGCTGGAAATAAGGAGTGTAATAAAAGAATACAAGTAGATAGAGCACATGTAACCAGGAGGACAATTTATGCAGAGGCACAGCCGCGGTCTGACACCAGGATAATGAAAAAACGTAGGTCATTGCGGATGACTTAAAGTCTCCGGGAGTCGGAGAAAATGTATGAAGCAACGAGAACATTACACGCTTGGCAGGCCGGCCGAGGAAAAAATACAGGCGCCCTTGTTCCCCCGCCGTAAACGCAAGGGCCTCCGATCCGCAGCCCGCAGAAAATTGCAATTACAGTGACAAGTGGAATCAGTAATATTTTAAATATTCATGAGCTGGGGCTGCGGTGATCAATCTGGTTTTATTGTCCTTGCTCTGCCTTCTGACATAAATAAAGAGCCACGGGCCTGTCACCCTCTTTATTATATTTTCTGTCTCTAGTCTTGGCTGAATGCTGGAGAGGATGTGTGCCACATAAACAGGGTGTGTTCATGTATCCTTGTGCTATGTCTGAACATGCATGCAGCAGATTATTATTTTTGTTTCACTAATACGCGTGAGTATTGTTCCCAGCAATTGTAGACAACTGTGTCTTTGATACTATTATGCCAAATCTACATCCTGTTATTCCTTCCGTTGCAATCTGAGCAAAATAAAAATAGTTATACGCACATTAGAAATATTGTCTGTTCACACTGGCATCATAGGGTCTGGTTTTTATCGGAATGTTGGCAGATTCCTTATGAAAATCTTTGCCCATTCCTGTCTGATACCATTTTATTTTTAACTGGATGGAATGCGGTACGTTGCAATGGGATGATGAACAGAAACCTTATACAAAAACATAACCAACTGGGGACAAAAAGTTACCATGCCCACTAGTTATCATGCCAACGTTTTGTAATGTTCCAGCCTTCAATAACCAAACAACTAACTATGCAGTGCAATATGACTATTAGAGATGAGCAAATACTAAAATGTCCGAGGTTCAAAATCCGATTCGAACAGCCGCACACTGTTCGACTGTTCAAACAGATTTCGAACCCCATTATAGTCTATGGGGGGGAAATGCTTGTTTCAGGGCTGGATTCTCCTTGAAGTCTTCTCCCGGAGCAGCGTCCCCGCGTCTTCTTCCGGGTGGAATTCACTCTGCCTAGGCATCGGGGCCTAGGCAGAGCCGACTGCGCATGCGCGATCATGTGCGGACATGTGCAGTCGGCTCTGCCCGGACCGACGCCTGAGCAGAGCCGATTGCGCATGCGAGGGCATGCCCGCACATGCGCAGTCAGCTCTGCCTAGGCCGGATGCCTAGGCAGAGTGAATTCCAGCCAGAAGACGCCGTGGGAAGCTGCACGGAGAAGACTTCGAAAGGTAAGAGAAGAACCAGCGTTGATTGCCAGATTGTATAGCATTCTGCCAATCAACGTTGGTTCTGCATCGAACCTTAAACTTCGAACAGCTAGTAGTGTTCGATCGAGTGAGTATTTCGAGTACCGTAGTATTCGATCGAACACCTACTCGATTGAACACTACTCGCTCATCTCTAATGACTATATATCATATAGGCTATTGCATTTTTGGACAGAGGCTTTATTTTTTTTTTTTTTCCAACCCCTTTAATTATTGATATATGGAATTTCATCGGAATATGTTGTATCATTTTTTTGCTAACTTTTAGCATTCTTTAACTTGTAACCACATTTTGTATTTTTAGGCGACCACCCATATGAGTGTGAATTTTGTGGAAGCTGTTTCCGGGATGAAAGTACACTGAAGGGTCACAAGCGTATCCACACGGGAGAAAAACCTTACGAGTGTAATGGCTGCGGGAAAAAATTTAGTCTAAAGCACCAACTGGAAACCCATTACAGAGTTCATACAGGTACATTTTGGAAGGTCATTGACTGTCTAAGATGGGAATCAATGCTGTAATTTCACTGTTGTAGCCCCAATAGATGAGGCCATTTATTATTATTTATTATTATTATTATTATTATTATTATTTATTTATATAGCACCATTAATTCCATGGTGCTTTACATTTGGGGGTTACATACAATACACAAAATATACAGGTAAATATAATACTAACAGTGACCGACTGGCACATTGGGGTAGAGGGCCCTGCCCACGAGGGCTTACAATCTATGGGATGTTTGTTAAGACATGCAGAGGAGTCCTTCTTTCTTTCCTCTTGGCTTGAGATATCCCGAGATGAGTGGTATGTCGTGAAAAATGAAAGTCCTACACAAAATTAGCTGAAAGATAATCCTAATTCACGTGACTGTAAGGGTGGCTATCAGATTTAATGGCACACAGACTTACATGTCTATGGTCCAATACATATTCATGGGGTCCTTGGCTTTTGCTGCCTTGACTTAGGCTCCCACATGAACCCATGAACAAGTCCTATCACTGTCCATTTTTGTGGTTTGGTCTCATTCATGGAAATTTATCGGTCAATGGATGGCACACTGGGTGTCCTTAGTTCTGTTTTTTTCATGGACCAGTGCTAGTACATGGCTGTGTACATTTAGGCTTAGAGTGGATACATCTATATGGACATCATTGATGATGCTTGAGAGTTGCCTCATAGTCCTATATTCGCTTTGGTTGTCCTTGAATAGCCTTCTTGTGTTTATCCACCATGCTTTACTCTCCCCTAAACATATGCAATATTTCATTTTTAATAGGTGAAAAACCATTTGAGTGCAAATTATGCCACCAGCGCTCACGAGATTACTCTGCCATGATCAAACATCTTCGAACCCACAATGGAGCCTCTCCTTACCAGTGTACCATCTGCTTGGAATACTGTCCCAGCCTATCTGCCATGCAGAAGCACATGAAGAGCCACAAACCTGAGGACATCCCTGCTGACTGGAGAATCGAAAAGACCTACTTGTACTTGTGCTATGTTTAATGGAAAAAGTCAAAGTATTTGTAAGGGAGGTGTTTTTGAAAAGTGATATTGGGAAAGCCGAGCAATACAAACCTCTAGAAAAACATCCACTTAAGAGCAAAAAAATCAAACACATCCATCTGTCTTGGCTGTTTTGTGGAAGGCATTGTTCTTTTGAAGAGACTTGCTAATTTTGTCTTTCTCCCTCCTATGTTTTGTGGGTTTTACCGCATTGTATACCCAATCACTATGAATCATCATGAGAATGATCTTCAAATGTTACAAAAAATTTTTTTTTGCCAAAATCGGGTAAAAAGATGGTTTTCACTCGACGGAGCAGTTCTTAACCCAGTAGGGTTTCTGTTCCAGACACATTTTTGGATTTCCAGAATTTTTCACTGCCAAAACAATATAATTCAGAATTCCAAAATGATTAGTTTGTCTTATAACATTTCATCATCTCGACACTAGATTCGTTATGGCCTTATGACCTAGATTTTTTTTTTTTTTTTTTTGGCATGATGATAGTGACCAAACCAGGTAAACTGGATTGTCTAAACTGAATAGTGTGCTCTAGTATGGAGCATAAATTGTAATACCACTTGGTATTTACCTGTAGCACTGAAGAGGATTAAAGCCTCAAACTTAAGTTTGCCCTCAAGTCTACCCACCATTTCTTAAGAGTAATGGAAATTTGGTGACTTGATGTAGCCGAGCACTTTGGAAAGTACTTATTCTTCTTTGTACCATATTAACCAGTGGATATAAAATATAAAGATCGAATCTTCAGTAGTTGATACCTTTGTAATGGCTAACAAAAATGATGACCGATTGCAAGATTTCGAGACTACTAGGTCTCTTCATCAGGCATGATACCAGACCTAGTAGTCTCGAAAAAAAAGGTATCAACTACTGAAGACTCGATCTTTATATTACTTATTCTTCATCATTATTGGGCAATTTTATTGACTTGGGGGCAACTGGTAATCCTGGTAAGAAGGGTTAATAAAACAAAACCGCAAAAAAGGGCCTTATTGTGTTTTTCCTATCAACGGCATAGGATCTGACAGATCCGTTGCGTCCGAGGCGATGCCATCTAGACCAAACCTTTCAGCATTAGAGCCACTGTTGGATATGGATGTGTTTGGTTGATTTTTGTACGTTTCCCATTTCTCCATAACAACCTGAATTCCCAACATCCTCTTGTGACTCTGTTCTGTTTTTTGGAGGCCAATTCAATAATAGGGGGCTGCTTCTATGTATATATTCTGATTGTTTTTTTTTTGTGTTTAGCACATTGTACTTGAAATTTTTTTTGGATGACCTCATGTCTAGTGATGCCTAACTCGAGGCATTTTTGTTTCTTTTGACACATTGTAGGAGAAACGTGCCAAATTTTAGGATGGGCAGGATGACTGTGTGTCATTTCTTTGAATTGTTTTTGTTTTGTACCAAATATGGTATTAAATCTAGGGTTGTTGTGGCCCTTTTGCATTGCGCTTGGGCTCTTTTTTTTGTTTTTTTTGTTTTTTTAATTCATGAAAGCTACCTCTTAACCTGTTGCTGTAAGCGATGCCTACAACACATTTTAATACGATGCTTTATAGGTTTCCCCTTACAGCGGATGGGTTAATTATGTTTTTTTATTTTTTTTTTTCTATGCTGTTCCATGTTAATCTTATTTTACGCTTACGTAAATCGTTATTTTCATCTCATATTTTCATTGCTATTTTTGTTTTGTGATTTAAGCTGCATTTATATAAATATAAGAGGTGTAGGGGATTATTTTGTAGGTAGCCTTACTTTGGGGAAAATGGGGAATAATAGAGGAGAAATATTGACCTTTATTACTAAGGGGCCAAATCTTTTTGACCCCCCTTGGTTGTATAAAGGGGCTAGGATACTGCTGTTGTCGTCTTCTGCCATTTTATCTTAAAAACAACCCCTATTTTGGATGGTTAAAATGGCTCCCCACGTTAGAGAATTTTTATTGTAGCTCTCAGAAGTAGAGGGAGGGGGACTGAAGGATCTGTGGTTTAAACTTGAATTTGTGAATAGAAGTTTAGATGTTTTTGGTTTTGTTTTTTTGTTTTTTTATAATCATAATGTGAAGGTGATGAAAGTATTAACTTTGTTGGCAGATATAAATATATATTTTTCACAATATGTATCAATGCTGACTCGTGTTTCAAATAATAAAAAAAATAAATTTAGCCAGCCAAAATATTCAAGGCAGAAATGTAAAGTTTTACGAATTTCCTCACCACACACAGGAAAAAGGGATTATGAAAAGTTGTTGTTCCACAAAACTAAATACAAACCTTTTTTTTTTTTTTTTTTTTCTTTCTGTCCCCTCCCTAAGCGGTATGCTCTGAATTTTCTCCTCAAACTTCACAAAAACATGGAATATTGTTAGGGGGAAAGGGCAAATATACACAAAGTTGTGATATTTTTGTAATATTTGTTAGTCTTTTTGTCAGTTTTGGGCCTACATATTCTGTATATCTATATATATATATTTTTTTTTGTAATGTGAATCAGACTCTGTGTGTATGTGTGTGCGTATGTGTGTGTACACACGCATGGTCAAGCGCTATCCTGCGTGTTAAATCGTATTGAAAGTCATACAGTATTGTGCTTATTCCGAGACTCTGCTTCTAGCTGGCTTTGGAATGTAAACAGTTTTCCGTACAGAACCCTGACAAACTCTTATTATAGCTGACATTCTAAACTTTTTTTTTTTCCCCCCTCCCCCTCCTTATGACCCAATTCTCACAGTCTGGCTAAGGGGCAGTGTTTTTGCCGTCCCTCTTAACTTTCATATAGAACCAGATATGATGATATATAATTGGAAGCTTTATAGGTCTCTTCCTAGATCCAACTTTTTGAGAAAAACCTTGTTGGAAAAAGAAAAAAATTTGAAAAGTTTTTGAAGTTGACTTGAGAAACTGTTTGCTTCCTTCAGAAACAAATGGCCTCTTTTCATCAAGAAATTATGGTATTTAGTAGAAAAAATAATTGTAATTACAACAAGAATTTGTAAATCGATTGTTTTTTCAATTTTTTTTTTCAAAAATTCTACAATATGATTTTGAATTAAAAAGTTAATACAAATTGAATTTAATCTAATTTTTTCCGAAAATGTATTCTCATTTCTTCTTTTACTTGTATAATAACATTGCACAAAACTACGGAGATGTGTTTTAAGAAAGGGCACTTAGACCTATCGCATTAATACGTGCTTGTCTCCACTTGTATCTCGGAACGCATCATTTGTGCCAAGTTATTAAATAAGTTTTTCCTTTTCTTTCCTTTTTTCTGTAATGCCAGCTGTATTGTCAGAGAAGGCTCCTTTAATTGTTTGTGCCTAAACATTTTTTATGAAAAAGTTGAAAAAAAAAGTTAAAAAATGCAGGAAAACTGTCCAGCTACCAAACATATGTATTAATTAAAAAAAATCTGCTGCAGTTTATCACAATTGTTCTGACTGTAACAGAACAGCATGTTTTGGATGAAAAATCGGGAGTGGCTGTTTCTATTCATATGTAAACTGTTAAGTTTTGCAGGTTCCAGATTTTTTTTTTTTTTCTTAACGGTTCAAAAAGAAAAATTGTTTCCCTTTTGGAAAACAATTCTGAAACCTACAAAAACAACTTTTTGGTATTTCATCCATTATTTCAAGCAATATTCTTTTATAAATGGTTACATTGGCAGAATAAATTCTACTACCAGATTCCAGGATTATGGCTGCTTTTTAGGCTTCACACACATGACTGTAGTGGTTTTTAATACTGATCTGTAATCTGCAACAAAAAAAATTCTGCATTATATCAGTATGTCAACTGCAATCACAGATCTGCAAAAAGTCTTGGCCACCAATGTGGCCAAGAGTAGGACTTCCTTCATAATTTGTTGTCCTTGTATATGGGCCCATAGATATGAACGGGGCTGTACTTTTATCCGCAATTGTGGATAAAAAATTTGGTCATGTGAATGAGGCCTTAGGATGGACAAGGCAAAGAAAAAAAACATAAACCAGTTTTTTTTTTTTTTTTTTTAAGTTAGACTTGTACGGCTGTCTTCTTATGCGAGACCGATGCCGTAGACAGAGAGGAAATTGGTTTATAAACAGGAAGTGTTTCAGAGACTCTCGTGTAACCACAGTGATTGCAAAAGTCATGCTTTTTGTTTTTTTTTCCATCATCACTTGGTTGTGACACAGCCCCTAAGACCCGGTCAGAAGAATATGGGGAACGTCTTGACCTGTGCTTTCATAGACTCCAATGTCCGTGTCCATACAGTCACTCCTGACGCTAATTCCAAAGCAGTCAGTCTGTTCCGTTGTTCTTGTTGTACCTCTCATGTTGTGATTTTTGCATGTGCTTTTGTAAGAGGCCTGGATAAACAGCAAAATTACCTGTTCATATATATGTGTACAAATATTGTAGCATTACGGACCAACAGCCCTAAGGGGACCTAGCAACTTGTGGCTTCCTTTACCTTCCCCAATTTTTTGTAACATTTTATTCTGTTTTTGTTTAGTTTTTACTCCTTTTTGGGTTTTTTGTTTTTGTTTTTTTTCTTCTGCTAGCCTCCATATTGTAACAGCACAAGTGCCAGTTGCAAAGCTGTCAAAAAATTAATAGAAAGAATCAAGAAATTATAAATAATAATAATGCTAATAATATTAAATAAAATGGAATATAGTGTTTATGAATGGATATTAACCATTTTTTTGCCGGTGGGTTTGGCAGTGTGTTGGCAGACCCTCAAGCATCAAAGTGATTAAATGTTAAGTCTACCTCAGCACCCTTTGCCTAAGTTTATTGGGTGCCCACTGGTTACGTTGCCTAAAATACTTTATTTTCTTTCTTTTTCTTTAATTTTTTTTGTTTTTTTTTTGTCTCACTCCCTTTTACGTTTAGTTGATGTATTTTTGTTTTACCAAAACAGAGGCTCATATAAGGTGATAACTATAAATTTAAGGCCTGCTAGTTGCTTTCTAGTAATCTTATATCAAGCTTAGCTGGTGGCGTAGCACAAATGGGACGCGGCTTTCGTTGGACCTAGTCATGCCGGTAACGCTGTACATGTATCATGTTATTGTTGGCTTATATAAGTTTATTAATGTCCTACCCATCTGGTCTTACATGGTGTAAACTTTTGGTTTCTTGTGGCAATCCTTATCCCATGCTTGGCTTTAACGGAAATTTGTAGAAGTGACCTTTACCATAGGAGATGGGTCAGTGGTGACCGTGAGGAACAGAGACGCAACTCTGTCCGATAGATCTTAGCAGTATGGGAATCGCCACAATCTGACAACTGTGTTCCTGCCTTGACAACGACACAGGATTATAACAGTCCTATAGCACTGTGGCCCCACTGTCTACTGTCTTCAGTGGGGTATGTATATATGTTTCACTATAGAGCAACTATGCATGTGTATCAGGTTCTTTTTGGGATTTTTTTTTTTTTTGCGCCCCAAACTATATGCTCTTAGAACTTGGGTTCAGTTTCGATTTTTGTATAATTCCTATGAATGTCCCTTCTTCCCTCTCAGTAGAATATGGTTGCCACTGTGTATAACAAGTAAAAAAAAATGTGTCTTCAGTTTGGCTTGACCGTTCTCGCACTTGTAGATTGGGTCTGAATTTTCGACAAAATGTTTCTGATCCTTCTGATTGTGATCAGGGCAGTCTTGTATGTGTTCTCATGGGGGAGAAGGAAGCTTATGACAAAGGAGGAATAAAGGCTATATCAACTTTTTTTTTTTTTTTTTTTTTTCTTTCCCCCCGGTGTAAATTTTGTAGTGGTTGAGTCTAGCCTTTTTGGCATTATGGTCAACTAAAATTACACTTGGCAAGAATATTCCAAGAAATCTAAGATAACTAGTTGAGAGGAAGCTTTAGTGTCAAAGAGGTCGGAATAGATCACCCAACCTTTGTTGATTTTTTTTTTTTTTTTTTTATTTATTTATTTATTTTTTTTGTGCCAATATAGCCTTTTCGTTTGATACACAAAGTGCATTGACTATGGGAAAATGTGTTTAAGACTTTCTCCATGGGTAATAGATGAGACCTTATTGAGCTTCTGCTTTTGTAAATTTTTGTGTTGCTTTTGTTAACCTATTTGCAAAAGACTTTTTTTCTTTTCTTGTTTTGCTGAGCAGACGCAGTAATCTCCAGAGGGCATAGCTACATTACTGACTCTTTCCCTCTCCGTGCCACTTTCTCTATCCATGCTATGTAGACAAGCATCTCTTCGTAACTACAGTGTTTCTCATTCTATCCTTCGTTTTCTGTTTTATTTTATTTTTTTCCCCTTTGCCGGAGAAAAAAAATTTGAATAAAATGCTGCAGGATTTTTTTTCTCTCTACATTGTCACTAAGTGAAGTTTGTGCCTTGTATAGCAAAGAAAATATTTTTTACATCCTACTAACAGTAAAATAAATTTTTTTGTAGTGAACATTTTTTGTATTTTTATTTATAAGTCTCATAAAAAAAAAACAAAAAATAGCAAATGTTTGGTTGTATACCTTAAATCTGCAGTTAGAATAAAGTTAATTCCATTGTCATATTGATCATTTCAATTGTCTTATTTTTGCGCAAAGTCTGGTTGTCTGATTTGGTTGACGTAATGAATGACTGGTAAAGACTAGAGATAAGCGAATAGTAACATGTTCGAGGTTCGATATAGTTTTTCCCACACTGTCCTGGCTTTTATTCCTACAAGGAAGGAAAATAATTAAATTTCAGTACAATTTATAAAACTTGTAATAATATAAGAGAAGCCTTTTAGGAACCCTAGAGAGATAGTAATTAAAGATGAGCGAACAGTAAAATGTTCAAGGTTCGATATTCGTTTCGAGTAGCCCCTCAATATTCGACTACTCGAATCGAATATCGAACCCTATTATAGTCTATGGGGGGAAAATGCTCGTTTCAGGGGTAGGCAACGACGATCAAATTATACTTACCAAGTCCACAAGTGAGGGTCGGGCTGGATCCTCCGTGCAGTCTTCTCCTTGCAGGGTCCTCGCGGCGTCGTCCGGCTCTTCATTCATTCATACTTGATATAAGTGCAAAAAGACTGACATCCATTAGGTCTTTAGGACACTATAGATATGATATATCCTTTCAGAAAGTATTCTGCGTAGTAGAAGAGACCAAGCCGAATGTGTGAAAGTGTGTTTAAGAGCATGCATGACTATACATATATAGGTCATAAATGCGTGATCGGTATGGATCGGGATCGGCAAAACAAGTGAATGGTGTTGAGATGAACTACCTGGTACTGCTACTTGTATGGATACATCCCACAAACCAAAGGCTACCCTACTGTACCAACAGCAGAGTAGAAAATACCTTCATGATGTTCTTAACATGCATGACCCGAGATCCAGAAGAAGAGAACTCTCCTCTGAGCAAAGACCCCACCTCTCAAGCTATTGGAGACCTGTTTGATACTGACCTTTCCCACCCATATAAATACCTGTTTCTTTAAAACTACATTAGTTCTCATTGAGTGCAGGAAATATTTCACCAACTCTTGTTTTTAGGATCTAATACTCTTTTTGGTGTAAAAATATCAAGTCTTATCATGTTGTCATGATTTGGTTCAAATATGGCCCAATACCGACACAGTGGTGTAACTAGGAATGGCAGGCCCTGTGGTGAACTTTTGACACTGATCCCCCATCCCTGACAGCCCCTTCCAACTCCCCTGAAGACTCCGACTGACCATCCACTCCCCTTCTCCTGCAATCCTGCAAATAGTATTATGCCCCATAGTGGCCCCTGCACACAGTATTATGCCCCATAGTGGCCCCTTAACACAGTGTGATGCCTTATTGTGGACCACCCATGAACCATTATTATACTTCAGAGTCTTTTCAGACCCCAGAGGAGGATATAAACATTAAAAAAAAAAAAAAAAAAGTTATTTAACTCTCCTGGGCTCCGGCGCACTCCTTGCTGATGTTGACAATCTTCAATGATGGAAGAGAGGTCCCTTGAGCTGGGGTTTGCGTTACAAGGCATAAAAATGCAAGCCAGGGCCCACGTGATGTCTAGTAGGCCTGAAGCCTTCGGGAGTCATGAGAAGTAAGGCCAGGGCCCCACGGGATGTAAACGTCGCGTTTTGCGCTGTGGGAAAAATCGCAACGTTGTACAGTGCAAGCAAAGGGGATGGGATTCATGCGATCGCCATGCCCACTTTGTGGAAAAAAAATGCAGTGCGGACACGCTGCGATATGCAAAGCTGTTGCGGCTTTGCAAATCGCAGCATGTCAATTATATCTACGGATACGTCAGTGGCTTTCCCGTAGATATGTTAAGAGAAAGTCCGCAGAGGGAAAACTCTGTGCACTTCTTCTTAAAAGCGCTGCGGAAAGAACCACAATGCGTTCATGCAGCGGTTCTTTCTGCAGGGCTTTAGCGCTGTGATTACGGCTCGTGGGGCCTTAGCCTAATAGTTTTTTTGTTTGTTTTTTTTTTCTTTGTTCCCTCACCTCCCCTGGACCTCCGATCATTATACTCTGGGTCTGAAAAGACTCACCCCCAAGTTCGAGTATAATGATAGCCGTGCTTGTGGGGTTCCTAGGCCCGCGGCTTTACCTGCTGATCCTGGCTCCTGTTCACAGCTGCTTCCACAAAAGGTAGAGTGCAGGCGGCCGTGAGCCAGCCAGGATCGGTAAGTAAATGGGGCCCGTTACCTGCTCAAGTTACTCCAGCAGGTAATGGCCTATTTGAAAAAAAGAAAAAAATCCATAGTGGCTGCCACCGGGCCCCTTAATGTCCCAGGCCCTGTGGCAGCTGCTACCCCGGTAGTTACGCCCCTACAGACAGCAATATATCAAAGCAACATCATTAATATTTTGTACATGTACAGTTCAGTTAAACTTGGTCCCCCATAAGTTCACTAAACTGTGTCCCTGTAGAATAGTGTCGTGTCCAGCATGTCTGACATTTCTGGTTTTCTGGCAGTGATGTCCCATGTGGTTCAGTTGTTCACTTCCCGCAGATATTCTCTAGTTTAGCTATTTTATTTACAGGTGTACTAGAAATACCTTAAGGCAGCGTGTAGTTTAGTATACTGTACTTGCTTGTGCTCGATGTTCTGCAGATCCTACCATTGCTCTTTTCAGCTCACAGATGGACACAGAGCTGAAGGTTTGGGGGTATATCACAGGGCATTGGGTATAATTAGTGAAACCTCTTTTAGAAGACCACCTGAAATTGCTTCATAAAATTGTCTTCTAAGGAAGGATACATTCAAAGATGATGTCCAGTGTATGTAATATATGGTGGACATGCAGAACAATTGAAGGATATCTGAATAAGATGGACCCAATACTAATCTCCACTTATTTGACCAAGCCAAAGCTAGGGCAACCAAATCCCTGCTTCTGAAGTATGCTAGGGTCATGCCAAAGAAATAAATTCCACACCCATGCTCATGTTTTCAGCAGTGTTTACGGAGTTCCATTATGTTCAGCACAACACAGGTTAGTCGATTGCTCAATGAGGAACATCCAGGATCAATAACCGCAATAGAACACTTTGCTCAGTGTAAGAACGATCAACACGGGGACTGCCCAGTTCTCTAGGTTTGCGCTCGACACTCCTGGTAACTGGTTCTCTGGCACAGAACTGATTCACCACACTAGTTTCACAATCAACTTGGCTCTGCAATTTCACCACAAAGACATGTCGGACTGGTAACGACATAGGCATGTTAAATCCTCCATACACAGGTGCTGACTGTATTACATATATGGCAGATACTGGCAGGATCAGTTTCTGAACCAGTCACTGCTGTCAACCCTTCTGCTGCCTTGGTCAGTTATGACTGCTGCATCTAAATATTGGTGGAGCATAGGTGACTCCTTTTGGAATGAAGCTTTATTGGGGGACGAGGGTGTGATCAGTTGGTTTGACAGGCCACTGCCTATTGAAGGTTCCAAGACTTGTCATCAGTAAAGTTAGCGGAGTATGGAATAGAAGAGCAGAAATCTGACAATATACAAGCTAGTGGGGTGAAAAACATCCAACTTGCCCCTTTTTGTGTAAGTATGATGATGACACAAGTAAGAGATTACACTATGTGAAAGCATAAGTTTATTGGATGTAGGCTCTAGTACCTTGTGGAGTTGCCTTCAACCTGGAGAAGATGAGATACTGGTGGGAATGAAGGTTCCATATGGATGTCCCTCCAGACATTTGACTATGGATATTCCAGCTGGGCCTGTACACCCATGACTTGCCATCACAGCTGGTTCCAATAATGCTCAACTGGTGATAAATTTGGTGACCAAGCAGGACAAGGAAGTGTTAGATAAGATAAGATCATCCTTTAATAGTCCCACCATGGAGAAATTCAGTGTGATACAGCATCATGGATAGTACAGTAGTATATAGCAAGACAGAAATACATACAAGCTCATAGCAAATAGAGAGATACTAGGAATCATAGCAACTAAAAAAGGGAAGAAAAAACTTCAGGATCATTTAGTTCTCTGTGCAAAGTGATGTTGATAATACAGCCCGGCCATGGATGGAGGGCATGGGCGGGGGGGGGGGGGGGGGGGCACAGCATACACAGGTGAAGGTATCTTGCTGTCAATGGCAGGACATGTAGTAGTCACCAAGTGGTACACTATCCAAAAGTAGCCTCTGAGAAACTTTTTATAGGGAAGCAGGATATTATATTATGCCCTTTTGTGAAAAGTGGTGAAAGCTGTAGTGAGAAAATATAAAGAGGCTGAAAAAGGCCAATTTCTTTTAGTGTTGCCTCCCTCACAAAAATAAAAATAAAAATCAGTAGTCATATTAATTGTTTCATTATAGCAAGACTAATCCATTTTATAATACATCTGGATATCAAGAAGTGGTTATAAAAAAATAAAGGATGCTCAAAATGTATCTTCCTTATTCGAAGATGTAAGTCATCCTGATTCATTGAGAATCTTCAACATGATCATTAAGATTTTAAGATTATTTACTTATATCTCGCCATTGTATTCCGTAATGCTTTACAAAGATATTGTCAGTCACTGGTCCCAGTAGGGCTCACAATCTAAGTTACCTGTCAGTATGTCTTTGGTGTATGGGAGGAAACCGGAGTACCCGGAGGAAACCTACACAACCACAGGGTGTCCTTGGCTGGATTTGAACCCAGGATCTTAGACTTAAATATTTCCCCTCCAATTATCTGGATTGAGTAAACAATTTTTCTGGAAATAATAAAAAAAAAAAAAACTTTTGTTCCTTGGAAAACTATGTAAACTTATTACAGTCAATCTTAGAACCTACACAGCTATTCAATGTACACTAGGTTCATACTAGTGTTCGGGTTTCCATTCTTCGAGTCTGCTTGTGTACCCAAAAAAATTGAAACCCTATCCACTTAAAAAACAGTTACCAGTGGAGACCCACAGAACCTCTAGACCAAGGATCTCAAACTCAATTTACCCGGGGGACGCTGGAGGTAGAGTCTGGGTGAGGCTTGGCCGCATTAGGATTTCCACAAGCTATGCGCACTGCAGCAAATTTAGCTCTGCCCACTTTTATGTTGACCCGCCCATTCTCACTCATTTTTCATGTGCCCCCACACAGTATAATCCTCCTACAGTCACCCTCACATTGTATGTCCCGACATTATAATGTTCCCTTCCAACTGTCCCACAGTATTAAGTCCCTCTCCTGGTGCTTCAGTTTTAACTGGGGGAAACTAGAGGGGTCATGAAACTGGAGCAGCTGGAGGGGGACATTAACAGTGTGGGGGGGGGCAATAAATTAATGGCAGCTGAAGTGGGACATTAAACTGGGGGCAACTAGAGGGGGGACATTAAACTCGGGCAGCTAGAAGCAGACATTAAACCGTATGGGTAGCTGGAGGGTGACATTAAACTGGGGGCAACTAGAGGCAGACAGGTCCCCCTACAGCTACTCCCATGGTTTAATGCCCCCTCCAGTTGTTCCCAGTTTAAGTGCCCCCCTTCATCTTCCCCCAGTTTCTTCTCACCCCACCATTTCTCCCCCAGTTTCATATCCCCCTTCATCTGCCACATTTTATGTCCCCCCTCCATCTACCCACAGTTTCATGTCCCCCTCCATCTGCCCCCAGTTTCATGTCCCCCTCCATCTGCCCCCAGTTTCATGTACCCCCTTCACCTGCCCCAGTTTCATGTCCCCCCTCCATCTGCCCCCAGTTTCATGCCCCCCATCATCTCTGCCCCCAGTTTCATGTTCCCCTTCCATCTGTGGCCCTAGGATACTGAGAGACATACACACAGACACACACAGAGAGACAGACCCACACTCTCCACCCTGCATCTCATAATCCCTTCCCCTCTCAGTACCTTTAGACGGCACCTCCCTTCATCTTCCGGCCGGCACAGTAAGACACGCCTCACTAGTCATGTGACGTCTGACGTCATACACAGGTCCTTCAGTTACAGTACTACAAGCTTTCCACCGATCACCCATCGCTTTTATCGCTGTTATACGAGCGGGGGGTGATCGGAAGAAAGTTTGTTAAGTAAAACACTAAAGGGACATAGCGGAACATGCAGGGAGCTGCGTGGGGGCCACAAACTATTGTCCTGAGGGCCGCGAGTTTGAGACCCCTGCTCTAGACTATAATGAGAAAAAAGTTCTGTCTATTTTGAGCACAAAGGGGGACAGAGTCCCCAAACGGTCACCCAATGTAGGTGTGACCGCAAGTACATGAGGAGTATCTGATCACTTAGCAGTAGAGCCATTGGGTTAGCTACGTTGTATCTAAATCCAGTACAATGTCTGATTTTTGGCATCTTAATGGTACAAAACTGATAAGATATTACTTGGTCAGTCATTGCTGTTTTGCATTTTATGTATTTTTCCAATTTATTCTCCATTCATGACAAATGAGAGGAAACTATGTCTACTGTAAACGTTAACATCAATTTTGACTTACTGACGGTTCATCATCTTCAATATACCTAAGTGTTTACCCACATCCAACACTTTGCCTCATTTCCTGTTCTTCAATACACTGTATCCCCACAACACGTCGTCATATGGAGCACCAGCACAATACCTTGGGCAGATGCTAAACGGATATCTCAAGCATGAAATATAAGACCCAGGACAGCTCCAACAGATGGGATACTGAAGAGATTTGGTTTAGTGTGTGCTGAAAGGGGCAGCATTTGCTATAGCGGCTGTCCTGCATTGGATGAAATATTGGCCTTCTATTAAAGGGAAGTCACTACACCATGAAATGCAGTCATTTTAATGCATGCCTTACTAGTTAACCCTTTATCAGCCGCATCTCTCTATGCAAGTTACGTAAATAGACCTTAAAAGTAAAGTTTTATTTTCTTAGTTTATTTTGGTCCATTTTGCCTTCAATTCATAAATTGTCACTAATCTGTGATCGGAAATTTTTTTTGCAAGGTACAAAGCGAAAAGTATACTGTAAAATTGTATAAACAAACATTAACAATTGTCTTTTAATACTGATCTGAAACTGGACACCCCCTTTAAATCAAAGGCAATATGTCTGTTTTTACAGGTCCCAGAGATATAAAACATATAGTAATGTATATAAAAAGAATCTAAGGCTTTTGCTGGAGCTTTCTTGTATTATCATGTGTACTGTCTTCAGAACAATAAGCGACCATATTATACATGGTTTCACCAAGGCCACAGGGACAGTCCTCACTCTTAGGACATCTCCTGTATGGCATCTATGTGCCCTAACAGGACTATCTAAAGGGATTTTCCTAATAGTATGGTATAATATAGATCACACACTCCTTTGTTGGTCATCATTGGATTCCCGCAGCACAGGAGATGTAACCTGTTTGTTATGAACCAAATCCGACCCAAATACTCCAAATCGTTCAGTTTTTAATTAAACCAACCAGATACCGATTTGTCTCGCATGAACTAAAAGGGCCACCATCATATGTATTGGGCAGGAAAAATTCAGACGAGACATGTGTCTTTGATTCAGTGTGTTCTTATAGCACTACCTGATATCAGCTGACAGTCTTTGAGCCAATAGACAGTGGTAGATGGACACCTCACATGCTTTTAAATTGTGTAAATGTGTCAGCACAGTGTATGGTTAAACTAGGAGTTTGTATCCACTTCTTACTATCCATTTTTCCATATCCATACATGTCACTTTAACTTTGACGTAACTTTGGCTATGTTTGTCTTGGAGAGCTAGAAATTGGATAGATAGGTTCCTAGAAGCCCTGACAGTGTTCTACACTATGGTGTATAGATAGGTTCCTAGGAGCCCTGACAGTGTTCTACACTATGCTATATAGATAGTGTAGAACACTGTCATGACTCCTAGGAACCTATCTATAAAACATAGTGTATACACTGTCAGGGCTCCTAGGAACCTATCTATAAAACATAGTGTAGAATACTCTCAGGGCTCCTAGGAACCTATCTACAAAACATAGTGTAGAACACTGTCAGGGCTCCTAGGAACCTATCTATAAAACATAATCTAGAACACTGTCAGGGCTCCTAGAAACCTATCTATAAAACATAGTGTAGAACACTGTCATGACTCCTAGGAACCTATCTATAAAACATAGTGTAGAACACTGTCAGGGCTCCTAGGAACCTATCTATAAAACATAGTGTAGAACACTGTCAGGGCTCCTAGGAACCTATCTATAAAACATAGTGTAGAACACTGTCAGGGCTCCTAGGAACCTATCTATAAAACATAGTGTAGAATACTGTCAGGGCTCCTAGGAACCTATCTATAAAACATAGTGTAGAACACTGTCAGGGCTCCTAGGAACCTATCTATAAAACATAGTGTAGAACACTGTCAGGGCCCCTAGGAACCTATCTATAAAACATAGTGTAGAACACTGTCATGACTCCTAGGAACCTATCTATAAAACATAGTGTATACACTGTCAGGGCTCCTAGGAACCTATCTATAAAACATAGTGTAGAATACTCTCAGGGCTCCTAGGAACCTATCTACAAAACATAGTGTAGAACACTGTCAGGGCTCCTAGGAACCTATCTATAAAACATAATCTAGAACACTGTCAGGGCTCCTAGAAACCTATCTATAAAACATAGTGTAGAACACTGTCATGGCTCCTAGGAACCTATCTATAAAACATAGTGTAGAACACTGTCAGGGCTCCTAGGAACCTATCTATAAAACATAGTGTAGAACACTGTCATGGCTCCTAGGTACCTATCTATAAAACATAGTGTAGAACACTGTCAGGGCTCCTAGGACCCTATGTTATATAGATAGGTTCCTAGGAGCCCTGACAGTGTTCTACACTATGTTTTATAGATAGGTTCCTAGAAGCCCTGACAGTATTCTACACTATGTTTTATAGATAGGTTCCTAGGAGCCCTGACAGTATTCTACACTATGTTATATAGATAGGTTCCTAGGAGCCCTGACAGTGTTCTACACTATGTTTTATAGATAGGTTCCTAGGAGCTCTGACAGTGTTCTACACTATGTTTTATAGATAGGTTCCTAGGAGCCCTGACAGTATTCTACACTATGTTTTATAGATAGGTTCCTAGGAGCCCTGACAGTGTTATACACTATGTTTTATAGATAGGTTCCTAGAAGCCCTGACAGTATTCTACACTATGTTTTATAGATAGGTTCCTAGGAGCCCTGACAGTGTTCTACACTATGTTATATAGATAGGTTCCTAGGAGCCCTGACAGTGTTCTACACTATGTTTTATAGATAGGTTCCTAGGAGCCCTGACAGTATTCTACACTATGTTTTATAGATAGGTTCCTAGGAGCCCTGACAGTGTTCTACACTATGTATTATAGATAGGTTCCTAGGAGCCCTGACAGTGTTCTACACTATGTTATATAGATAGGTTCCTAGGAGCCCTGACAGTGTTCTACACTATGTTTTATAGATAGGTTCTCAGGGGCCTTAAGAGTATTCTATATTATGTTTTATGTTAATTTAAGTTGTGTTTCTTATCAAACTTGTTTGACTCAAAACAAAGCAAATTTTAAAAGCTTCGCCCTTCTCTAGTGCTTAGTTACCATTGCTGTGGACATTGGGATAGTAAAATAATTAGAGGCCGATGTGAGCACCTGGTGCAGGGGTTACAAGTGTATTGGAAAAATGTCTCCTGTCCCATTAGGGAAAGAAATGACAGCCGCAGCAAAATGTAAACCAGTCTCCGTCAACCCGATCACTGTGTCAGCAAGGAACCGATCATAGTAATGAAAGGAGTAGTTTGCTATAACAGTATATATTCTCCCTCCTCACTCTGTCCTGTCACATCCATGCCGCTGATACAGCAAGAAAAATAAATAAATACCCCCCTCCCATACACAACAGGAGAATTTCTATTTCCTTCCATTCTGCCTTCAAAAATAAAATCTAATCGATAATGTATATGTACCCCAAAATAATTCCAGTAAGAGAAGAAAACCTTGTGAAAGAGAAGTCTTCATATAGTTAAATCTACAGAAGAAGAAAAAGTTCTGGCTTTTGGAATGCGGTGATACAAAAACAAATGATTTCGATGAATGATGATGAATACGTCCGCATTGCTTCATCATTTGGCCACAATGGTATGTCTTTGATCATGTTAAAGACCCCTACATAACACTATTATTGGTTTGGTAGTAGGTTTGAGTGATCGGGATCCAAAAAGATCAGATCCCGATCGGCGATCGAGCAAATTTCACGATCTGGATCAGCTGGAAAATGAACGGAAATCGGATTTTGAAATCTCAAGATCCGCTCAACCCTAAAAGTGGCTTTTCCCATAGAGAAGCAGTGACTTGGCTTGAGTGATCGGAAAAGATCAGATCCCAATCGTGGATCAAGCAAATTCACGATCGGGATCGGCTGGAAAATGATCGGAAATCGGATTTTAAAATCGATCCTGAAATCTAAAGATTGTCTCAACCCTATTTGGCAGACACTTTGTACCTGATGGACTCCCTTTTCTATGTTATATGTACCCCAACACTGTTACAAAAATCCAATCTATTCCATTAAAAAGGTGCAACACGGTGGCTCAGTGGTTAGCACTGCAGCACTGGAGTCCTGGGTTCAAATCTTGCTAGGAACAACATCTGTAAGGAGTTTGTATGTTCTCCCTGTGTTTTCGTGGATTTCTTCCCATACTACAAATACTGATAGAAAAAAATGTACATTGTGATCCCTATATGGAGCTCACAATCTACATTGAAAAAAAAAAAATCTATTCCACAAAATGTCCTCTAACTGTTAAATTGATGGAAAAATAAAAAGTTATGGTTGTCGAAATGAAGTTATGCGAGGGTTTATTGCGCAAAAGCTGTAAACTGGTAACAAAAATACACAAATTTGTTGTTATTTTAATCGTAGCTACTGTACTTTAATATAAAGGTGACATGTTACAGCATTTATCCAATACTATGTATGGCATAAAATATAAAAATTCTACAAACAATTACGGAATTGTTGTTTTTCCATTCCTCAATAAAGAAAGTTAACAAAAAGTTGATCAATAAGTTATACGAAGCCTAAAATTAAAAAATGTACTGCCTGCAATTTATTCCACTAAACGGTGAACTTCGCCTCCCATTACGACCATATCGATATAAAAATAGACAAAATAATGAGACACAAAAACAAAAAAATGAATGTGGTCCCGAGAGGATTAATGAAGACTAGGCTGGTGTGACCATTGGGCTTGTTTCTTGATGGGAATCCAAATGGGCCACTCCACCTATCCTATATATGTCCTTGCATGTTATTCTTCTTTCTATACTTTTAGCATCTTGTTATTGCACTTCACCCATCTAATCCATACTAAGCTACGCTCCAAGTCTAGCCCCGGATAGTGCATCCAATGTTTTTACAACTGTCTTGGAGTATAAACATAATGTTCACGCCTTTGCAGCTGTTCTCGAATATCTGAGCAGAAAAAGATCTGTCAACAAGCTATCCATGCCATTGGTGTTTATTTTCCATATATGATTCTGTGACACTATTATGTTAACGCCCAAAGAAATAAGAGCAACGTTGACAATACCGGCCATTTATCTTTATATGTATGAGGACCTCCCAACTCTCCCTGATAGATGGTGTGGAGGAAAAGAAGAATTGGGGTTGTTGAATTTCAACGTGTCTAATCCTTTGTCCTCAAAAAAGGTCACCAGGGGCATAGCTATAGGGGGCAGAAGTAGCATTCGCTACTGGGCCCTGGAGCCTCAGGGAGCCCAGAGGCCTCTCTACAACTTTGGTGGCACATGATGAATGGAGGCCCCATTGCATACTTAGTATTGGGGTCCAGAAGCTTTACGTTACACCTCTGGCAGTAACACACCACAATGGGTGCCTGGCATTGGCTTACTACCCACTCCTTATTGAGAATATATGCACGGTCAACTGTACCAAGTGTGCATGTGTATGAGGGAGTTGGGAGCTGTTGGTTCATAGCTATTGAAGGTGTATGGGCTCCTTGATACAATGTTCTTTGCTGATGGATATGAGCTAAAGACCATAACAGTCTTAAACCCATTGCTGACGTTCTCAACATGGAAGTTACATAATCCCCCTGGTCCTTAGTCTTCCTTTTCTTTAGGACATTACTTTTAAGAGACATTCTTTTGTCTTTGTGTAATTTTTTTTTTACCAATGGGGAAATGAATCCCCAGGTCATTGTGTCCTCTTTGGATAGTTATGGTTATGTTAACATTATAACAATGTTAAAGTTCCCTTTGACTAATGAAATTTTTCATCCCAAGAGAAGTCAAGAATCAACAAGACCACCTCATTTTCCTTCTGTGTTGTCCTGATTAGAACCCATTAGCTATTTCAGGTAGAGTGTTCATAGATGTGAGTGAGATCAGAGTCTTTCACCAAGGATGTGTGAGAGGTTTTGCCACTGGATGGCCATGAAAGAAAAATGTTTTGAAGGGCTAAGAAGGTCGTGATGGGGGGATGACCTGCTAATGTTTGAAAAGCTTTTGTCATGGAGTCCAGGGGTTTGTATCTATGCTTGCTCTCTGACCCAGATATAATCTTCTGGATGGGAAGGGCTCTCCTTGCAGAGAAGTTTTCAAAGCAAAACAAAGCCTCAGTGGCCTTCATTATGCTGTATTTAGACAGCATGGAATACAGAGGGGGTTGGGCACAGCCTAGTCTTCCAAACCCAACGTGGAACAGGAAACCTTTTCCATGAAGTGTATTTGCTTTATATTGAACTTATCAAGAATTTTTAGGATTTGCTGTCTAGACCAGCTTATACCATGTATTATACATCTACCATAAAAGATCCCAACCAATCAAATCAACTTTAATTTACTAAGTATGGTTCATCAGCTTGCAAAATATGCTTATGGAGTCATGTACAGAAACATGTATGCAATATTATCATTGTGTAAACCAACGCATGAAGAACCGGTAGCTTCTAGTAGCTGAGGATAAACATGAGCTTTGAAGACAAGTTATTGACTTGCATGAGCGATCGAGGACTGCTGTGAAAAGTAGCTCAAAAAACTGCCAATAGTGGAACAATGGGAGGTTAGAGGAACACATCATCATCATAGGGGTCCAGTCACTGTAGCTAGGGCTCTTGTTTGTTAGTTTTTCCCACACTGTCCTGGCTTTTATTCCTACAAGGAAGGAAAATAATGAAATTTCAGTACAATATATAAAACTTGTAATAATATAAGAGAAGCCTTTGAGGAACCCTAGAGAGATAGTAATGCTTGGGACTTTGCAAGATTTTCATCTTAACTATGCAATTTCAATATTTAATCAACATACTTTGTTTCAATGTTTAGAAGGTCCTTAGTGCTCTCGGAACAACTAGCTGTAGTGGGCCCCACCACTAAATTTTTGGCCACTGCCACTTGAAGACACTGGAAGTGATGTCCACACTCAGGTGAGATGTCGCCTGTTCCGTCAGTGGCAAAACAGCCAATCTCTGGGACACTCTACTATACACCAGGAATAACAAAGTCAACACTGAGACAGCAGCTTCTCACTTTGCTACATGGACTAGTTCCAAGTATTCACCAGGAATAGGTCACATATTCTACTATATCATCTCGATCATAATTTTAACTCTAGCACTGACCCACCGGGAACCATATGCTCTATTTTTCCAAGGAACAACTTTGTCCCAAACAATAACTCTACTATTGACCATCAGGCTCAATATCAAATAAGTCCACAGCTCATCATCTTCATACTACAAAACAAACATGGTATCAAAGGAACATAACACGCATCAAAGCCATAGTGTGTTCCCTATATAAAGACCATGTAAACAAGTGTACTCCTAAACCACAAAGGATAACATCAAAACACAAAGAAAAAAAAAGGGGAGGAGTACTCAAAATATCATTAGGCTAAAAGGATACACATTTTATTGATAAATATAAGATAGCCACATATAAGAGTGAAGGACAAGTACCATCAGACAACGGGTGTCTGAACTCAAGGCAATTACATAGACATAAAACAAGTATGTAAATTTGAAAGGTAAGTGTATCTAGAAAAATTACATAAAGGTAAGTATGGCAAAGGTACCTAGAGTGACTGCAGACAATGTACACAGCACTATGACTGATAGTCCTATATATCTATAAGAGCACATGGGAAGATTGTGATGGTACACATAGTAACTATTAGAGATGAGCGAACAGTAAAATGTATTGATATTTGTGTCGAGTAGCCCCTCAATATTCGACTACTGTAATCGAATATCAAATCCTATTATAGTCTATGGGGGAAAAATGCTCGTTTCAGGGATAGGCAACATTCGATCAAATAGAACTTACCAAGTCCACGAGTGAGGGTCGAGCTGGATTCTCCGAGAAGTCTTCTCCATGCAGCGTCCCCGCGGCGTCTTCCGGCTCTGAATTCACTCTGCCAGGCATCGGGCCTGGGCAGAGCTGACTGCGCATGTCTGCACTACAAGAAAATGGCCGCTTACAGTCAAAGTGGCCATTTTCTTGTAGCACGGGCATGCGCAGTTGGCTCTGCCCAGGCCCGATGCCTGGCAGAGTGAATTCTGAGCCAGAAGACGCCGCAGGGACTCTGTGCGGAGAAGACTTCTAAAGGTAGGAGAATAACCAGCATTGATTGGCCGACTGTATAGCATTCGGCCAATCAACGCTGGTTCTGCATCAAATTTTTCCATTCGAATAGCGAGTAGTACTCGATCGAGTACGAGTATTTCGAATATCGTAGTATTCAATCAAATACCTACTCAATCGAATACTACTCAATCGAATACTACTCGCTCATCTCTAGTAACTATCCAAACACATAGAGGCCCTAGTGGGCATAAACTGCATCACACACCTGATACATTCGTTATATAGTGTTCTAGATGCAGAGTAAATAGACCTCTGGGCTCAGAGTCAGCATATGTGCACACAGCAAAAATGAACAAATACAGATCGCATAGTGCTCAATAAATAAATAACATAGCCATATTGTAAGTGTAGGTATAGTAGCGTTAAGAGACCAGATGTACCCATGTGCTCTTATAGATGTAGAACTTTTGGTCATAGTGCTGTGTATATTGTCTGCAGTCACTCTAGGTATCTTTACCATACTTACCTTTATGTAATTTTTCTAGATACACTTACCTTTCAAATTTACATACCTGTTTTTATGTCTCTGTAATTGCCTTGAGTTCAGGCACCCTTTGTCTGATGGTACTTGTCCTTCACTGTTATATGTCGCTATCTTATATTTATCAATAACATTTGTATCCTTTTAACCTAATGATATTTTGAGTACTCCTCCCCTTTTTTTCTTTGTGTTTTCATCTTCATACCAGTGCAATTGGACATGCAAAACTCCTATCCTGTTTCTCAATGACTGTTTGTTGTAACATCATCCAAATCAGACAATATTCCAAAAATGAGACATGCCAGAAGCCAGAATGGTGATGCTGATGGGTGGGGTGGCTGCAACTGCGAGGGTTGCTCTGATGACGTTATCTTATATATATATATATATATATATATATATATATATATATATATATATACAGTGGGGCAAAAAGTATTTAGTCAGTCACCAATAGTGCAAGTTCCACCACTTAAAAAGATGAGAGGCGTCTGTAATTTACATCATAGGTAGACCTGAACTATGAGAGACAAAATGAGAAAACAAATCCAGAAAATCACATTGTCTGATTTTGTAAGAATTTATTTGCAAATTATGGTGGAAAATAAGTATTTGGTCAGTAACAAAATTTCATCTCAATACTTTGTTATATATCCTTTGTTGGCAATGACAGAGGTCAAACGTTTTCTGTAAGTCTTCACAAGGTTGGCACACACTGTTGTTGGTATGTTGGCCCATTCCTCCATGCAGATCTCCTCTAGAGCAGTGATGTTTTGGGGATGTCGCTTGGCAACACGGACTTTCAACTCCCTCCAAAGGTTTTCTATAGGGTTGAGATCTGGAGACTGGCTAGGCCACTCCAGGACCTTGAAATGCTTCTTACAAAGCCACTCCTTCGTTGTCCTGGCGGTGTGCTTTGGATCATTGTCATGTTGAAAGACCCAGCCACGTTTCATCTTCAATGCCCTTGCTGATGGAAGGAGGTTTGCACTCAAAATCTCACGATACATGGCCCCATTCATTCTTTCATGTACCGGATCAGTCGTCCTGGCCCCTTTGCAGAGAAACAGCCCCAAAGCATGATGTTTCCACCCCCATGCTTTACAGTAGGTATGGTGTTTGATGGATGCAACTCAGTATTCTTTTTCCTTCAAACACGTAAAGTGGTGTTTCTACCAAACAGTTCCAGTTTGGTTTCATCAGACCATAGGACATTCTCCCAATACTCTTCTGGATCATCCAAATGCTCTCTAGCAAACTTCAGACAGGCCCGGACATGTACTGGCTTAAGCAGTGGGACACGCCTGGCACTGCAGGATCTGAGTCCCTGGCGGCGTAGTGTGTTACTGATGGTAGGCTTTGTTACATTGGTCCCAGCTCTCTGCAGTTTATTCACTAGGTCCCCCCGCGTTGTTCTGGGATTTTTGCTCAACGTTCTTGTGATCATTTTGACCCCACGGGGTGAGATTTTGCGTGGAGCCCCAGAATGAGGGAGATTATCAGTGGTCTTGTATGTCTTCCATTTTCTAATTATTGCTCCCACAGTTGATTTCTTCAATCCAAGCTGGTTGCTTATTGCAGATTCAGTCTTCCCAGCCTGGTGCAGGGCTACAATTTTGTTTCTGGTGTCCTTTGACACCTCTTTGGTCTTCACCATAGTGGAATTTGGAGTCTGACTGTTTGAGGGTGTGCACAGGTGTCTTTTTATAGTGATAACAAGTTTAAACAGGTGCCATTACTACAGGTAATGAGTGGAGGAAAGAGGAGACTCTTAAAGAAGAAGTTACAGGTCTGTGAGAGCCAGAAATCTTGATTGCTTGTAGGTGACCAAATACTTATTTTCCACCATAATTTGCAAATAAATTCTTACAAAATCAGACAATGTGATTTTCTGGATTTGTTTTCTCATTTTGTCTCTCATAGTTGAGGTCTACCTATGATGTAAATTACAGACGCCTCTCATCTTTTTAAGTGGTGGAACTTGCACTATTGGTGACTGACTAAATACTTTTTTGCCTCACTGTATATATATAAATGAGTTTCTGTCTGTCTGTTTGTTCTCTATGTGCGACCAAACGCCTGGACCGAACTTCACCAAATTTGGTACACAGATACTTCAGGTGTCCAGGAAGGTTTTAGACCAGGTCTCAACTCTCTCAGATATACTGTTGCTGAGATACAGTATTCCCAAAAGAATGACCTGCATTAGCCAATGCAAACTTGCAAGTCTTTCACTCATATTACAACTGCCATAAACACGGTCACTCCACATGTACACAGCATTACTCCAAGTGTATCCAGTACTGATATCCAATCATCAAAGGATTAGATACACAGCTCAGCACACAGTTTCACACGTCGGAGGATTAAATACACAGCTCAGCACACAGTTTCACACGTCGGAGGATTAAATACACAGCTCAGCACACAGTATCACACGTCAGAGGATTAGATACACAGCTCAGCCTACAGCCATAGCCAGGGAGAGGTAAGTAACACAGGTAAGTTTTTTTATGTTTGTATCCTCCCCTGGCTCGCCGATCATTACACTCTGGGGTCTTTTCAGATCCCAGAGTATAATAATTGTTCATGGGTGGTCTACTATGGGGCATAATAGTTAGTGCAGCAATGCGGTTTGTGCAGGGGATGAATGGTCGGTGAGGGATAGGGGGCTGGGAGGGTCCCATGTCAAATGTTCTCCTTGGGGCCCCACCATTCCAAGTTACGCCATGGGTCCTTGTATTGAGAACTTGTTGCTGGACTTGATAAAAGCAACTTACACACAATCCCCTTTGCAAGTCAACAGAAATTTCATAAATTTTGTAAAAATTTGGAAATGTTATCTTTGCCGCATCTTGGCTCGAAGGAGATGAATCGTTTTGCATTAAGATACTGAATTTACATCTCCATGAAGAGAATTGACATTTAAGACTCTATTCTACAGAACAGTGTAAAATGCCAATTGAAACCCACAGCCATTGACTATTGGAAGGCAACGAAGACTTAGAAGATGGGGGGCACATTTTCGAGGATACGCACTGTTGCTTTTGTTGCTTGATACTTAGCTTTACAGTCAATATGGCTGCTTTATTTCAGCTGCGATATTGTAATTATTTTCTTGCTGGACTCCAGGAAGGCTTCATTTCTGAACGTGTAAAGCCCCCCAGGGAAACTGCATGAACAACTATTCCATTCACAGACAACTTGTTCATTTAGACCTGAGTACGAGCACTTCGGCCCCCCGCTGTGTTAATTATGCTGTAGTTCCAGCTGATTGCAGTACACTAAGTTTAGGGCTTCCGCTATTTATTTACTGACTACATTAAGCAGAGCCTCCCGTGCTCTCATCTGCCTTAGACACACTTCATGATATTTAAGTGTGTGAACAGGGGGTTACCCTACCAGCCCCTTTACCCGAAGCAAAGAGCCATTTCTCCTTATCTTTCCTCGAAGCGGATCTGTCGTAGACTTAGCTCACACAAGGCATTGGATAGTAATTGTGCAAAATTATCTGCACAGATCTAGCAAACTTTAACTTGACACTTAACGCGTTAACCACTCTGTGGCACAGAAAAATCTGCGGTTTGTACTACATTTTTTGAGTCAAAGCCAAAAGTGGATTCAATAGAAGTGCGAAGTGTAAAGGAACACTTATAATTACTATATTTGCTTTTCCGCAATGTGTAGCCTCAGCCTAAATCAACTTTTTCAATGGCTTTTGCTGTGTTATATGGTAACAGATCACGTTGAAGCTCATGTAAAGATGAACTCTGCTCGATCTCTAGATAAAGGTGATTGGATCCCTGCATATACAAGATGAGAGCTACACCCTGATCCATTGTCAATCATGGTTGAAGGCTCTAGTGTCATATAACCCCTTGGACCAATTTGGACGGAAGCTACCATCTTTGTAAGGCTGTATTCATACCTGCGGTGGATTCTTCGTAAGAGACTCCACTGCAGAAACTACTTAAAATGAGACTTAGGGGCAACACGGTGGCTCAGTGCCTTGCAGTGCTGGAGTCCTGGGTTCGACTCCCGCCAGGAACAACATCTGCATCTTTGTATGCTCTCCCCATGTTTGCGTGGATTTCCTCCCATTCTACAAAGACATACTGATAGGAAAAAATGTACATTATAGTCCCTATATCGGGCTCACAATCTACATTAAAAAAAGGGACTTAGAAGGACTTTTCTCTCCACAAGTTTCAGTACAAAACCAGCGGAAATCTATATATATATATATAGATATAAATTATTATAGTTTATGAGGTCTGCAGGGTTTCCCCCATCTAAGGCTGGTCTTACATGGCCGTAATGTAAGTCTGCAATTGAGGGTTTACAATTGCGGACACATTATATTCAATGCGGCTTCTTACACCACCGGATATTTTATCCATGGTGTGGCCGGGCCGCAACCGTGGTCTGCAATTTATAGAACATGTCCGTGTAAGACCAGCCTAACTATAATGGGGTCCATGTGCTTGCCGTGCACTGCCCGCACAAATAATTCATGCGGGTAGTACGCTGCAAGCACACAGACCCCATTATAGTCTATGGAGTCCATGAGCTTTAACTGCACAGAGCTCCTCCTAAACACTCTCCTCCTGCTACTCGTGGACTTGGTGACTCTCCTTTAGTCGAATAGTGGTTTCCCCTGAAACAAGCATTTTTTCCCATAGACTATAATGGGGTTCAATATTCCATCGAGTAGTCCAATATTTAGGCTCTACTCGAAACAAATATCGAATCTCGAATATTTCACTACTTGCTCATCTCTATTCATTACATGAATTTTCATTTGTCAGCACCACAACATGTATTACCAATGAAGGATGGAAGGCTGAGGTCAAACCAGTGTTGGGTGACCATTCATGGATTCCGTCCCTCCATGCAAACAGGACTTTTCTCTCTGTCGATTTCGGGGGGAAACTGGGCGGAAACCTATTACAGTCTATGGGGTACACAGGTTTCCGAAGGTAACTTTTTAAGCAGATAGGCTTTCTGTTTTTCGGGTTCCCAAGTGTACCTGAACAATGGAAACCCGAACATTAGTGTGGACCTTACGAGGGGTCTGAATGAAGAACAATCATTCCTTCCAAACCCTGATATTGGTGGCTTTAGAAGACCATCTAGCATATATGGGGTCCTCTGATGGCAGATGTCAGAGAAAATATAGATCAGATAGTTGCATTTTCTTTTGTTCTTGGGGAAATAAGCTGCGGCCAGAAGTTTTTTGCAGCTGCTTACTCCTCTTTTCTGCTCAGCCAAGCGTGCAAGTGTACGGGGGAATCGGGTGAGATAGCTGTTAGCCAAGCCAATGTAGCGTACAGCCAACAGCTGTCATATGTGCATGGCCAGCTATAGCTGCAATACTGTATGCTGCCTGTGGACAGGAATGGCGCTGTTTCAGGTCTTTTTCTCTAAGGTTTCTTGCACACTTTTGGATGTGCAATCTGAGAGTCTTCCAGTGTTCTGTTCTTATATAAGGTCTATGCAGATCCGCACAGACGCAAGGACCTGGAAGCCCCGCAAGACACTCAGGTTGCAAAATGGCTAAAATGGACAAAGTATCAAAAATGCAAGATGAGAATTTTAGTTCAATGTATAAAGCAGACGGAATCGTAACCAGAGGCGAATTCTAGGTCAATGTAGTATTTGTCAATACGTCGAACAGAATACTAGGTTTAGTCTTGGTGCCTACTTTACTAGCATGCTCGGTTCCTGATCGGAGAAGGGTTAATGTGTACCACCCCTGCTTTGCCAACAGAACACCCAATGTCAAAAGAAAAAAGAAATACAACAGTGTATAGATAAAAATATACATAGCCCTCCTTCTTCACCCCAGCGCTGCCCTCCCACAGAGCTTGGCATTATATTAAAACATAGTTTAACGCTTCATATTAAGTGGCACTAATTAAGCTGTGATGAGATTGGTGTAATTAAGTTTCCTCCAGATTATGGTCTGATGCTGGATCATCCTCACTTTGTGCTGCTCCACGTCAGCAGAACGGGACCTTCTCAATGCTGCCTAATTGCAGCCCTGGCAGCGGTTCAGCTCATGTTGCTGCTTGGTGTGAGTTGGCAAAGAGTTAGACAGTTAAAGTGGCACGTGTGAGTTAACAGGATTCTGATATCGCACTGTGGAGCTCTTATTTCACCCACACCCCCTGAAAATAAACATCATGAGCTTTACAATAATGCCGAACAATGAGACTGTATATTTCTAGCCTCCAAATGAGGGCCTTTAAATTGTGCTTATTTTCTGTTGGCGCTGTTGGTTCCTCATGGATAGAAAAGAACAGTGGCTGTAATAGACCCAGAAAGGGTAAGGACAAAGACGCTCCGAGCTGGGGTGTTGGAGATTGGTAGCAAAGGAGATTTCTTTTTGGATTGATATGGGAGAGATACATGGACAGAAATAGATAGAAATAATGCCTGGATATCAGAGATGTCTATATAGTAGAGATATAATAGAGACTGAGATAAACTGGGTAAACATCAGATACATAGATAGATAGATAGATAGATAGATAGATAGATAGATAGATAGATAGATAGATAGATAAATAGATAGATAGATAGATAGATAGATAGATAGATAGATAGATAGATAGATAGGAGATAGATAGATAGATAGATAGATAGATAGGAGATAGATAGATAGATAGATAGATAGATATAGAAAGATTGATTGATAGATAGATAGATAGATAGATAGATAGATAGAAAGAAAGATAGATGATAGATAGATAGATAGATAGATAGATAGATAGATAGATAGATAGATAGGAGATAGATAGATAGACAGAAGATAGATAGATAGATAGATAGATATGAGATAGATAGATAGATAGATAGATAGATAGATAGACAGAAGATAGATAGATAGATAGATAGATAGATAGACAGAAGATAGATAGATAGATAGATAGATAGATAGATAGATAGATAGATAGATACAGTCCTATGAAAAAGTTTGGGCACCCCTATTAATCTTAATCATTTTTAGTTCTAAATATTTTGGTGTTTGCAACAGCCATTTCAGTTTGATATATCTAATAACTGATGGACACAGTAATATTTCAGGATTGAAATGAGGTTTATTGTACTAACAGAAAATGCGCAATATGCATTAAACCAAAATTTGACCGGTGCAAAAATATGGGCACCTCAACAGAAAAGTGACATTAATATTTAGTACATCCTCCTTTTGCAAAGATAACAGCCTCTAGTCGCTTCATGTAGCTTTTAATCAGTTCCTGGATCCTGGATGAAGGTATTTTGGACCATTTCTTTCTACAAAACAATTCAAGTTCAGTTAAGTTTGATGGTCGCCGAACATGGACAGCCCGCTCTCAAATGATCTGAAAACAAAGATTGTTCAACATAGTTGTTCAGCGGAAGGATACAAAACGTTGTCTCAGAGATTTAACCTGTCAGTTTCCACTGTGAGGAACATAGTAAGGAAATGGAAGACCACAGGGACAGTTCTTGTTAAGCCCAGAAGTGGCAGGCCAAGAAAAATATCAGAAAGGCAGAGAAGAAGAATGGTGAGAACAGTCAAGGACAATCCACAGACCACCTCCAAAGAGCTGCAGCATCATCTTGCTGCAGATGGTGTCACTGTGCATCGGTCAACAATACAGCGCACTTTGCACAAATAGAAGCTGTATGGGAGAGTGATGAGAAAGAAGCCGTTTCTGCACGTACGCCACAAATAGAGTTTCCTGAGGTATGAAAAAGCACATTTGGACAAGGCAGCTTCATTTTGGAAACAAAAATTGAGTTGTTTGGTTATAAAAAAAGGCGTTATGCATGGCGTCCAAAAAGAAACAGCATTCCAAGAAAAACACATGCTACCCACTGTAAAATTTGGTGGAGGTTCCATCATGCTTTGGGGCTGTGTGGCCAATGCCGGCATCGGGAATCTTGTTAAAGTTGAGGGTCGCATGGATTCCACTCAGTATCAGCAGATTCTTGAGAATAATGTTCAAGAATCAGTGACGAAGTTGAAGTTACGCCGGGGATGGATATTTCAGCAAGACAATGATCCAAAACACCGCTCCAAATCCTCAGGCATTCATGCAGAGGAACAATTACAATGTTCTGGAATGGCCATCCCAGTCCCCAGACCTGAATATCATTGAACATCTGTGGGATGATTTGAAGCGGGCTGTCCATGCTCGGCGACCATCTAACTTAACTGAACTTGAATTGTTTGTCCAAAATACCTTTATCCAGGATCCAGGAACTGATTAAAAGCTACAGGAAGCGACTAGAGGCTGTTATCTTTGCAAAAGGAGGATCTACTAAATAGTAATGTCACTTTTCTGTTGAGGTGCCCATACTTTTGCACGGGTCAAATTTTGGTTTAATGCATATTGCACATTTTCTGTTAGTACAATAAACCTCATTTCAATCCTGAAATATTACTGTGTCCATCAGTTATTAGATATAGCAAACTGAAATGGCTGTTGCAAATACCAAAATATTTAGAACTAAAAATGATTAAGATTAATAGGGGTGCCCAAACTTTTTCATAGGACTGTAGATATAAGATAGATAGATAGATAGATAGATAGATAGGAGATAGATAGATAGATAGATAGATAGGAGATAGATAGATAGATAGATAGATAGATAGATAGAAAGATAGATGATAGATAGATAGATAGATAGATAGATAGATAGATAGGAGATAGATAGATAGATAGATAGATAGATAGATAGATGATAGATAGATAGATAGATAGATAGATAGATAGATAGATATGAGATAGATACATAGATAGACAGAAGATAGATAGATAGATAGATAGATAGATAGATAGATAGATAGGAGATAGATAGATAGATAGATAGATAGATAGATAGATATGAGATAGATAGATAGATAGATAGGAGATAGATAGATAGATAGATAGATAGATAGATAGATAGATAGGAGATAGATAGGTAGATAGATAGATAGATAGATAGATAGGAGATAGATAGATAGATAGATAGGAGATAGATAGATAGATAGATAAAGATAGATAGAAAGATAGATGATAGATAGATAGATAGATAGATAGATAGATAGATAGATAGATAGGAGATAGATAGATAGATAGATAGATAGATAGATAGAAGATAGATAGATAGATAGATAGATAGATAGATAGATAGGAGATAGATAGATAGATAGATAGATAGATAGATAGATAGATAGGAGATAGAAAGGAGATAGATAGATAGATAGATAGATAGATAGATAGATAGATAGGAGATAGATAGATAGATAGATAGATAGATATGAGATAGATAGATAGATAGATAGATAGATAGATAGGAGATAGAAAGGAGATAGATAGATAGATAGATAGATAGATAGATAGATAGATAGATAGATAGGAGATAGATACATAATACATAGACAATATGGGATAGATAATAAGTAGAAATTAGATAGATATGAGGTGATGATGTAGGATAGATACAGTAGATAAATAGATTGCTTTGACAATGCTAATGTGTTTCTAGTACTTCAAAAATTTCCTTTGAAGTAGATGTAGATAGATAAATAGATAGATAGACAGATAGATAATAGATAAATAGATAGATAGATATTAGATAACTGTTATTGTTATGTAATGCGGCACTAAAGGGACATTTTTAATGTATTAAGCAAGGGTATAACAAGTAATGATGGGACTCCACTCCACCATAACTACCACAGCATGTCCAGTATATCCACAGAAACGCCACTGGTTTCCCCGGAGTGGCCTTAGCCTAAAGGGATTTTCCCATCTCTTTGTTTCAGAAGTTTGCCCACTGTGTCTTCTTCTCACTTCTTGTATCCCCCCCCCCCCCAGCTTGCTGAAGGGGAAACTATGAAGTATCACAATACTTATGCATGTCAGATAATATGCAGATGCTTGTAGAGAAGAGCTCAGTGTTATATGTGTGTTTACATAGAGAGATAACAGAGATAGCAAGCTTTATCAGCAAAATGCAATTAGCTGAACTGATTGTCCTGCCAGCAGAGCACTGAGTGATGTCAATTGTCCTATCTCACAGGTCCATGGTTATAGAAATGAAATGGGGGGAATAAGTTCACATAGCAGGCACAGTACAGGATAACACACACAGTGATGTCACAGTACAGGATAATACACACAGTGATGTCACAGTACAGGATAATACACACAGTGATGTCACAGTACAGGGATAATACACTCAGTGATGTCACAGTACAGAGATAATACACACAGTGATGTCACAGTACAGGGATAATACACACAGTGACGTCACAGTACAGGGATAATACACACAGTGATGTCACAGTACAGGATAATACACACAGTGATGTCACAGTACAGGGATAATACACACAGTGACATCACAGTACAGGGATAATACACACAGTGACGTCACAGTACAGGGATAATACACACAGTGATGTCACAGTACAGGATAATACACACAGTGATGTCACAGTACAGGGATAATACACACAGTGATGTCACAGTACAGAGATAATACACACAGTGATGTCACAGTACAGGATAATACACATAGTGATGTCACAGTACAGGGATAATACACACAGTGATGTCACAGTACAGGGATAATACACACAGTGATGTCACAGTACAGGGATAATACACACAGTGATGTCACAGTACAGGGATAATACACACAATGAGGTCACAGTACAGGTATAATACACACAGTGATGTCACAGTACAGAGATAATACACACAGTGATGTCACAGTACAGGATAATACACACAGTGAGGTCACAGTACAGGTATAATACACACAGTGATGTCACAGTACAGGGATAATACACACAGTGATGTCACAGTACAGAGATAATACACACAGTGATGTCACAGTACAGGGATAATACACACAGTGATGTCACAGTACAGGATAATACACACAGTGATGTCACAGTACAGGGATAATACACACAGTGACATCACAGTACAGGGATAATACACACAGTGACGTCACAGTACAGGGATAATACACACAGTGATGTCACAGTACAGGATAATACACACAGTGATGTCACAGTACAGGGATAATATACACAGTGATGTCACAGTACAGAGATAATACACACAGTGATGTCACAGTACAGGATAATACACACAGTGATGTCACAGTACAGGGATAATACACACAGTGATGTCACAGTACAGGGATAATACACACAGTGATGTCACAGTACAGGGATAATACACACAGTGATGTCACAGTACAGGGATAATACACACAATGAGGTCACAGTACAGGTATAATACACACAGTGATGTCACAGTACAGAGATAATACACACAGTGATGTCACAGTACAGGATAATACACACAGTGAGGTCACAGTACAGGTATAATACACACAGTGATGTCACAGTACAGGGATAATACACACAGTGATGTCACAGTACAGAGATAATACACACAGTGATGTCACAGTACAGGGATAATACACACAGTGATGTCACAGTACAGGGATAATACACAGTGATGTCACAGCATAGAAATAATATAGACAGTGATGTCACAGTACAGAGATAATACACAGAGTGATGTGACAGTACAGGGATAATACACACAGTGATGTCCCAGTACAGGAATAATATACACAGGGATGTCACAGTACAGATAATGCACACAGTGATGTCACAGTACAGGGTTAATACACACAGTGATGCCACAGTATAGAGATAATACACACAGTGATGTCACAGTACAAAGATAATACACACAGTGATGCCACAGTATAGAGATAATACACACAGTGATGTCACAGTACAGAGATAATACACACAGTGATGTCACAGTACAAAGATAATACACACAGTGATGTCACAGTACAGAGATAATACGCACAGTGATGTCACAGTACAGGAATAATATACACAGTGATGTCACAGTACAGGGATAATACACACAGTGATGTCACAGTACAGGAATAATATACACAGTGATGTCACAGTACAGGGATAATACACACAGTGATGTCACAGTACAGGAATAATACACACAGTGATGCCACAGTATAGAGATAATACACACAGTGATGTCACAGTACAGAGATAATACACACAGTGATGTCACAGTACAGGGATAATACACACAGTGATGTCACAGTACAGGGATAATACACACAGTGATGTCACAGTACAGGGATAATACACACAATGAGGTCACAGTACAGGTATAATACACACAGTGATGTCACAGTACAGAGATAATACACACAGTGATGTCACAGTACAGGATAATACACACAGTGAGGTCACAGTACAGGTATAATACACACAGTGATGTCACAGTACAGGGATAATACACACAGTGATGTCACAGTACAGAGATAATACACACAGTGATGTCACAGTACAGGGATAATACACACAGTGATGTCACAGTACAGGGATAATACACAGTGATGTCACAGCATAGAAATAATATAGACAGTGATGTCACAGTACAGAGATAATACACAGAGTGATGTGACAGTACAGGGATAATACACACAGTGATGTCCCAGTACAGGAATAATATACACAGGGATGTCACAGTACAGATAATTCACACAGTGATGTCACAGTACAGGGTTAATACACACAGTGATGCCACAGTATAGAGATAATACACACAGTGATGTCACAGTACAAAGATAATACACACAGTGATGCCACAGTATAGAGATAATACACACAGTGATGTCACAGTACAGAGATAATACACACAGTGATGTCACAGTACAAAGATAATACACACAGTGATGTCACAGTACAGAGATAATACGCACAGTGATGTCACAGTACAGGAATAATATACACAGTGATGTCACAGTACAGGGATAATACACACAGTGATGTCACAGTACAGGAATAATATACACAGTGATGTCACAGTACAGGGATAATACACACAGTGATGTCACAGTACAGGAATAATACACACAGTGATGCCACAGTATAGAGATAATACACACAGTGATGTCACAGTACAGAGATAATACACACAGTGATGTCACAGTACAGGGATAATACACACAGTGATGCCACAGTATAGAGATAATACACACAGTGATGTCACAGTACAGGGATAATACACACAGTGATGTCACAGTACAGGGATAATACACACAGTGATGTCACAGTACAGAGATAATACACACAGTGATGTCACAGTACAGAGATAATACACACAGTGATGTCACAGTACAGAGATAATACGCACAGTGATGTCACAGTACAGGAATAATATACACAGTGATGTCACAGTACAGGGATAATACACACAGTGATGTCACAGTACAGAGATAATACACACAGTGATGTCACAGTACAGGGATAATACACACAGTGATGTCACAGTACAGGGATAATACACACAGTGATGTCACAGTACAGGGATAATACACACAGTGATGTCACAGTACAGGGATAATACACACAGTGATGTCACAGTACAGGGATAATACACACAGTGATGTCACAGTACAGGGATAATATACAGAATGATATTACAGTACAGAGATAATACTCACTATGACATAATAGCACAGGGATAATGCCCACATAAAAAGATTACTGTGTATACTATGATTTCACAGAATATAAAGACAGTAATTGTAGTGATGTCATATGCAGATATTATTATGTCCCAGTAGATTAATGGATGTACATTCAGATTTCCACATCCCTTTCCATTATATATAGTTAGCAGTTATTGCACCATAAATCTCATTGGAAATGTGGCCCCTTGTTGTGGGCACTATGGCAGCGACCATATTTACTACCCTCGTTAGGTCCATAGTGTAAGGGCTCAGTAGGACTAGGACTCTGTGGAGAGCATTACCACGCACATTTACTTAGTAGGAAACAATATTATTTGGATACGATTACATTTTGGGTAACACTAATCATTTTCAACCCCAGTCTTAGTATCCCCTGCACCAGCTGAGGGTTCACCTCATTTATGTGGAGAGACACGACTGTCATAAATCAGGCACACCTTCCCCTGGACCATATGCATACCTCCCAACCGTCCCGATTTCCGCGGGACAGTCACGATTTGGGTGACATGTCCCGCGGTCCCGGTTGGAGGGAGGTATGTCCCGATTTCAACTCAGATCTGCATCCAGAGGACGCAGATCTGAGTTTAACACATATGCGGCTGAAGCAAGGAGCTGACACAGGTCAGCTCCTCGCTTCGCCGCTGCCCGCCTCTCTCCCTGACACACGCGGCTGAAGCTGCTCGCGTGCTCGCTTCGCCGCTGCGTCTCTCTTTCGCTGACACATGCGGCTGAAGCGAGGAGCTGACCTGTGTCAGCTCCTCGCTTCGCTGCTGCCGCCGGCTCCTGGCTTGTAGACACGATGTACAAGCCAGGAGCCGGCGGCAGCGGCGAAGCGAGGAGCTGACACAGGTCAGCTCCTCGCTTCAGCCGCATGTGTCAGCGAGAGAGGCGGGCAGAGAGCGGCGAGGGAGCAGAGGAGAAGGTAAGTTTATTGTGGAGGTGGAACGTGAATCTGGGGGCAGATGAAGGAGAGGACGGCATGACACTGGGGACAGAGATGGAGAGGACATGAATCTGGGGACAGAGATGGAGGGACAGGAATCTGGGGGCAGAGATGGGGGACATATTTTTGACATATTTTGACATATTACGAGCACTCGGCATACCCTATCTCTGTGAGTTGTGTTTGTCATATATTTTATGGGATCTCACCAATGGGGGATTCACCAAGACCAGGCTACTGTGCACTGTCGGAGGTTTAGCCTGATTTGTGGAGAGACCCCATCATAAATCAGAAGATTCCTCTGGCAGACTATGCACCCAACTAACATATAGGTCGGTTAGATTTCAGGCATCAACAGAAAACTAGAGTAAATGATAATGACTCTGATGTTGATGATGACGCACCCAAAGCATGCCCTCGTGTGCCCCCTTTTCAGAAAGTGGTGAGGACAGAGAAAAAGAGTTCTCCTGAATGCTGGCGGAATTGTCTGTTGGGCCCTAAGAGTAAGTTCACACGTAGTTTTTTGGATCAGAAACTGAGGTGGACTCCGCCTCAGGTTCCGATCCAAAAACCAGGTTGCCGCGACTGAAAGCCAGTGCACTGCATTGAGATCCAGCTGCACGCTCTGCTCCAGATTGGGCCCAATGAATGGGCCTAGTCGGGAGTGTCTTCAGGCCGAACCGCGCGGTGACTCGGCCTGAAGAATGAGCACCGGCTACCGGAAAAAGCTCCTGAGCGGCTCCCATTGATTTCAAAGGGAGCCCTCTTTTTGGTCAGGATTTTGAGGCGAATACGGCCTCAAAATCCTGACCAAAAACCTCTATGTGAACTTACCCTACGGGTCCATAACAGCACAACCCCTTTAATCCAAAAATGACAAAAAAAAAAAAACAACACAAACCAAAATGCTTTTTTATTATCCAACTGCACAGGCGTCGGAGGTGATGCAGGAGGAAGACGACAGAGAAGGGGAGGATCCAGCCGAAGATAGAGGCGGCGCAGGATCGTGTTCTCGAACTGCAGTGGGGTCGCCCCCATCGCATTTTCAGCGTTGGGACCTGCCCCATCGCTGTGAGAGAACTAATTTGCATACTGGGAAAAACAGTATTTCTAAGGAATGGTGCGGCGGAGATCACATCTAAAGGTAAGAGACAAATAGCCTTTCTAAAGGCTTTTCTGACGTCTTATCCACAAAAAAAGAGGTTTTAATGGTAGAATCCCTTTAAGAGCAAACAGGTGATGTTACGACTGAGTGGTCTCTGAATATCTACCTTATATACAAACTAAAGGACTAAAGGAAAGAGCAGCTAATTAAAGAATCAGATAAGCGAATAACATCCATATCCACCTGACCATCAGGTTGAGTGAAGACATCACCATCTTGACCACATTGCTAAGAATTTCTGGCGCGTTCTCCTGCACAAGCTTAAAAGTTCTTCGAAGTGAGAGATCTGGTGCACTTTGGCCTCCCATTCTTGCACCGAAGGAGTGAATGTCTGCAGCCAGTGTACAGGTATAATCAAATTTGTTGCTTCAAGCAAGTGAGTGATTAATGGGTCATGGTCAGAGGTTTTTAATGTTTTGACGGTGGTGCAAGAAAGATCATGGTTGGAGTCAACACGAAATCCGGGGAGAACAACAGTCTAATTTGGTTTTCAACATGAGACCAGGAAGAGGAGAGTGATGGGCAGTTCCACCAGACATGAAGATAAGTTCCTGGGCTGTTATGGTAGCACCAACAAATATTGTCCTGGGTTAGCTTCTTGTGGTACAGCCAATACGGAGTCTGGAGAGCAATTTATAATGATTCTCTTGGAGGCGTATGTAGGTGGAAAAGTCATGTGAATAGGGAAGAGTGGATCGAACTTCCTTTGGGGATAACATGATGGCTTAGTGATCACTACCTTGTCAATGAACTGGTGGAGATGAGAGGTCCATCTCAATAGACTACTGTTTGCGTGTAGAAGTGTTTCAAATGGGAGCAAATGACCGTCCTTTCCCAGATAGTGGACAGACAATGTCTCAGGTGATGTTTGTGTAGAAAGTTTGGCTTGAGGGTAGGAAGGAGGGACAGTATGTCCTCTAAAGTCAAAGGTCTCCATTCAGGTATAAGTCTCTCAGTTGTAGCTTGTCTAGATGGGCCACAGTGAGCAATATGTGACTTGTTTTAGGTCTATGAGATGTGGCATTAGGCTAGCAGGAACGGGGATGGAAAGGGTGCCAATTCTTCCGAGAGCTCTCTCCACACAACACCTAAAAATAGGGTCTAGAAGCAAAAATTTGGACTCAGGCAAGTGAGGTGCCCACAGGGCTGTTTGAGGCAAAACTGATAACAGATCTCTCAGTAAAGTAGTTGAGGGAGTAAGTATGGTGTAATGGGTAAGCTTCAACCACCAACCCAGTTGAACAGCTTTGTAGTACTTGGAAACGTCAGGGAGACCTAGGCCTCCTACTTCCCTATGTTTTGTCAATGGCTTCCAGGCTAATCGTGGGGTTCTTTTCCTCCATACAAGTGAATACAATATAATACAGACACTCTTAAAGAAAGCAGAAGGCAAGTGTATCGGAAGCATGGTTATGCAGTACAGCAATTTAGTACATAAATTTGCAAGAGATTCTTGTGTTCGAACCAGGATGGGAGTAACTTATTATTAAAGCTTTACAATCTTCAAAAGCCGTTGCTCCGCTGATGCTGACAATTTTTTCTATAGTTCCCACCATTCCTGAGCAATCATTTCTGTTAGTTGCCGCGCCCAATTTGCCATTAAAGGAGTTGTGCCATTAAGGACACTTATCCCTATGCACAGGACAGGAGATAAGTGTCAGATCACGGTAGGTCCAGCCACAAGGTCCCCTAGCAAACAGGAGAACAGGGAACCACAAACCTCCTAAAACCTTCTTGTGAATGTAATTCCAGTGCATTTGGGTGACCAGGGATCTATTAATGTTATAGGGCTTTGGGCGCTTCCAGAGATTGCAGTTCCTGCAGCTCTGTGGATGGTGATAAGTGTTCTTAATGGCACAACCCCTTTAAGCATTCTACTGTCAGGTGGGCAGTCTCAACCAAGGCCCACCCACCTGACATTAGAGAGCTTGACTGACAGATTGTGTGCTGAAACTGATAGTACCAATTGCTCAGGAATGGTGAGAGAAAAATTCCAACTGTAGCAGAATCAGGGAAGGGTATAAAGATATGGAGTTGGCGGTGTGGTTGAAGGCTCATAGTATTGTGTTTCAGGGGGCGCTATTGTACCTAGAACCTCAAACTGTGCCAGAATAAGCGGAGAAGCCTTTTGAAGGATGCCAAGAACTGGAGGTGGTGAAATGTCCTCTATAAATGTAAATACACCCATGTAGAGGTTCATACAGCAAATCTGCAAAACAACTCATTACCAGATTTCTGAAATCTCATTCACTTAGTATAGAATTTTTCCATGGGGAAATTGAAATGTGCAGCATGTCACTAGTTCTTTTAGATTTTCATTGTGGATTGCATCTCAAAGTGTACAACCTGCGGTAAACAATTGGCTGACATGAGGATTCAAAATCTGTAAGCAAAATGCACAAGGAAGACCCCGTTATATTCATAGTCTGAAGACGAGCCGTCCCTCTCCTGACGTGTCTGTTCTAATAAATACTATGTATTCACCATCATATCACAATTCTGGACTCCTTATAACTGGACAATAAATGGACACTTGGTCCTTACCAGTGAGCGGAAATGTTGAGGTATAGTCTAAAGCCTCGTTCACATTTGCGTTGGTATTCTGTCCGGGGGAGTCCGTATGAGGATCCCCACGATTGGAATACCGAACGCAACTGCAAGCGCTGTGGCAGTGAAAGTACACGGATCCCATTGACTATAATGGGGTCCATGTGCTTGCTGCCAGATCTCTACAGGGATCATACGGACAGGAAATTAGTTCACAATCAACTTTCCTCTCCGCAGGATTTGAGCGGGCAACGCACGGCAAGCACACGGACCCCATTATAGTCTATGGGGCCCATGTGCTTTTACTGTCCACCGCTTGCAGTTGCGTTCGGTATTCCATTGGAGGGTCCTCATGTGAACGGAATACTGAACGCAGATGTCAGGGTCAGGGTATTGAATCCGTGGTGCCAGTACCAGACTTTGTACGGATAGACTTCTTCGATAAGGAGAATAGCAACTCACAAATTTCTATGTTAAAATTTCAGTGGAACAGCAGAATGTAGCCATAGGAGAAGATATGCCCCCGAATTGTTATTTCATGGGTAATACAAGTATTTACTAAAGCAGACATGTCAGGAGGGGTGACAAATAGAGATGAGCGAGTACTGTTTGGATCAGCCGATCCGAACAGCACGTTCCATAGAAATGAATGGATGCACCTGGTACTTCCGCTTTGATGGCGGCCGGCCGCTTAACCCCCCATGTGCCGGCTACGTCCATTCATTTCTATGCGAGGGTGCTGTTCAGATTGGCTGATCCGAACAGTACTCGCTCATCTCTAGTGACAAATCAACAGGAGTGGAGAATATAAAGGAAACTTTTAGGTTGGGTTCACGCTTGCGCTCGTTGCGAGCAGGACTTTTTTTCTCAGCATTTTTGGGGCAGAAATCATGCGAAAAAACTGCCTTTTTAAGCGGATTAGGTTTTGTTTGTGGGGTCCTCAAGTGGACCTCATGAACGGAAACCCAAACTCAGGTGTGAATCTAGTGATACGTGCACATCTGCATTGGAGTCTTTGAATGCAAACTCCGTCCAAAAACTGAAACCGTCAGACAAAGAAAATCCGACTTGCAGGACTTTTTTGTCCGGTGGTCTCAATTTTAACGAATGAATATTTGACTGATCCTATTCTAGCTGATGGGTTCCATTTGGCTTCGTATGTGACCTCTGTTGTGGTCCGTCTCGCCGTTATTCTAGCATCAACCGGGATCTCACGCTGCAGCATTTTAACCATTTGGGTGAACTCTGCTACATCTGTACTTCTCCCCTCTGCTAACTCCTCTTCTAACCTTGGCTCAAAAGAACGTGATACAACAGCGCCAACTTTTCCGCAACGTACGGCCTCAGCCCATAGAGCGCCACATTTATCCATGTAGTTTCACCAGTTTACTGGAAGTCAGCATTAAAGAATAGCCCCCTATTTCTGAATTTCCGGTGTCACAGTTTCCTATGATGAATATTGCGCTTGCTACAATGACGGAGAGGCTGGCCCACCATGTGAGCTCGGCGTGTGTGCCCGTATTAATTGAATCTCCCCTAGTATTCTATAAAATTAGTCGTTAATTGCTTTTAATTATTGCAAGCAAAATTCAGAGATGAAGTGTCAGTAGAGCGCAGTTCAGATGTAGCAGAGGTCTGTAACAAGTCACATTGCCGGTATTTGGTAGAAGGGGCTTTGTCTATTCCAGGTCCATAGTTACTTATAATATAAAAGAACTTTAATACTGTACAGGGAGTCCAGAGATAGGATCACATGAATCGAGCCATGTTTTCTCCTTGTGAATTGCCGCCTCTGTTGTCAAGATGAAGGCATTTTTGTTAATATGCTTGCAACGCTGGAATCCTTGGTTCGAATCTAGTTTGCATGTTCTTCCCGTGTTTGTGTGAGCTTCCTCCCATACTATGTAGACATACTGATAGAGAATTTAGATTTTTCGCCCTATATGGGACAGTGACTGACAATGACTATATAGTCCTGCAGAATATAATGGTGCTATATAAGTAAGAGAAATAAATATGCAAATGAGAAATTTGGAGCAGCGGTAACATTGCTATTACTCCATAGAGAATGTATGACAACGCCCTTATTGTTCCAAAGTCCTCTTTGTATATGGCCAGAAACATTGCTATCTTGGCACCAAATTACAAGGGGAAAACACTGTTTGATTCAGGTGACACTAACCTATCTATCTGCAGGGCTGGGGTGATATGCTGGTTCTGGTGACACTAACCTATCTATCTGCAGGGCTGGTGTGATATGCTGGTTCTGGTGACACTAACCTATCTATCTGCAGGACTGGGGTGATATACTGGGGTCTAGTGACACTCACCTATCTATCTGCAGGGCTGGGGTGATATATTGGGGTCTGGTGACACTAACCTATCTATCTGTAGGGCTGGGTTTATATGCTGGTTCTGGTGACACTAACCTATCTATCTGCTGGGCTGGGTTGATATGCTGGGTTCTGGTGACTCCCTTTAACACCTTGAAGATCCCTTCATCTTCCATTGTCTGGGTGGTAAATTCTCACAGGTTCTCTCTTCTCTCCAGCGGTTGTGACACTACAACTCCCAGCAAACCGAACATTGTGATCCCCCTATCTAATTATACGAGTAACGAGATGATAAGCATGGATGATTAACCCCATCCTTCCCAGATCACAGCTATAAATCACTCCACACCCTCCAGAATGTCATTTATCATTTGTTGTGCGGGCTAATAATAATAAAACTAGCAATGTGTCCCCTGTTCATGTATGTTACCAAGGGACGGTCACCGAGAACAACGATGTATTACAGGTTAGTCAGCCCTTTTAACCTATGTAATGCAGAAGAATGTTAACAAAATGTGTCCTGATGTCGTGCAGACTGGTGTTAGTAAGACCTTTGCTTCCATTACGTCTCTCGCAGACTGATACTTGTTGAAGGACCTGTTGGGCATATTGATTGCTGGAAGATGTGTTATGTGAGAAGATTTTATTGGTAGAGGAGAAGCTCCCAGGGGAGGCTGCCAGTGCCTGCAACTGGAGAACACTACTGACATCTAGTGGCCTCCACTCAATCTGCAGCCTGGTGCCTTCAGGATCTACATGGAGGTGACCTGAAACCAGGACTAGCAAACAGCAAACTGATTTAACCATTGCTGGACTTACTGCCAGTGAGGCTGATACTGTTATTTCACTCTTCCTTCATTTTAGTCACCATCTGTCTGGCGGTAGCAGACAGTCCTGCAGAAAATGAGCTCTTATTCAGGCCATTAACCAGTGGATACCCTAGAAATACTTGCCATGCTGGGTCTTGTAGTACATGTCACAGGATCATAATGTACGTATAATGTGCACTTCTAAGTCCTATGAGTGTAGCTATTGTGGGTGCAGAGCTAGTAATCACTAATGGGGTTGAGATTTCAGGATCCTTTTTAAAATCTGATTTTCGATCATTTTCCAGCCGATCCCGATAATGAAATTTGCTCGATCGCCGATCGGGATCCGATCTTTCCCGACCCTAGCCCTGGAGCCTCAGGGGGCCCACAGACCTTTCTACAATATAAGAAGATACCAATGGAAGTAGTATAGGTTTTGCAGAATTTTCAAGCTGCACATTCCTTGATTTTTTTTTCTCAATAGGAAAGTTCCCTATTAACTTACACGAAGCATTTGGATGAAATTATACATGTTATACAATATTCATTTCATGCTGATAATAGGAACAGTATATGGCATGACTTGTGTTCTCCTAGATAATCTCCCCTATTCCTTTACAGGATCATTCTAATTCACCTTATATATGATATATCTATCTATATCTATATATCTAATTAACTTTATATATGATATATCACATAGCCATTCCCAGGAGCACAAAATACCATTGTGGATTGTAGGTACTAAACAATATTTCACTTGAAATTTTTTCAGAATTTTTCAAGTTTGTGTACTTTTAGTATACAATAGATACTATACTATATGGGAAGAGCGGATAAGAACGTGTGCCGTGGGTTCAGGGCTGAATGCTAGTAAGTGCCTGTATTCCCCATGCAATACTGTAACCATTCTGGAGTATATTTCCCTAGATCTCTGTGTTGTGCTGTTCACTACTATTGGTGCTAGATATATTGGGTCACTCTTGTCCCTGCACGGTGTAGCCCTGTCAACATTGATTGTCCAGGGACACACTCCTTACTGGTAACACCCTGTTGTCAATATATTCATGCATTTCCAGGAGGAATAACAGAGGAAGCATACTATGCATATCTATAAGAAAACATGCTCCAGAATTGCTAAGTTTATATTCACCTAATTTCCATCCATTGCTCTCATCTGTCATAGGATCAGAACAACAGACTGAAAAAATTAATAGAAAGATTGATGCAAATGGAGCACATTCTGTCTCTACCCATCAGCATTTCTGCTTCTCCTACTATGTTTCACACTGCGGCTCTCTATGGTTAGATTGGCTGCACAAAAATCACTGTATATTGATCAATTAGAATAGAATCATTGAAAACTAGAAGTTACTCCATCTAATATATTGATTATTCTCTGCAGATGTAGCCATCTTTAACATGACCAACAAGAAATTAAGTAAGCCGTTGTAAAGAAAATTTTAGGCTAAGGCCCCAAGTTGTGGAAAAGCTAAGCTTAAGCCAGTAGTGGATTTAAAGGGATTCTATCATTAGATCCCCTCTTCTACAAAGACCACGTCAGAATATCCTTAAGAAAGATTATTCTTCTCCTACCTGTTATTCTTTGTTTTTTAAATGCAGATTGTGAGCCCCACATAAAGTTCACAATGTACATTTTTTTCCCTATCACTATGTCTTTTTTGGAATATGGGATGGAAATCCATGCAAACACAGGGAGAACATACAAACACCTTGCAGATGTTTTTTTGCCCTTGGCGGGATTTGAACACCAGGACCCAGCGCTGCAAGGCTGCAGTGCTAACCACTGAGCCACATGTGGCCCCTCCTACCTGTTATTCTGATCTGCACCGCCATTGCTGAGAGAGAAATTTCTTATTTCTTCCTTATGCAATTGAGTCTTGAGAAAGTACGGGGGGCGTCCCCTGTGCTCCCCAATGACTCTCCAGTGACAGCTCTGTCTTGTTCCGCCGTCACATCATCAAACACGTCATCAGCCAGCATAGCCGATTGTGCATGTTTCTGTTCGGCCATTTTCCTGTGGCCAAACGGACATGCGCAGTCGGATCTGCTGTCTGTGATGTGACGCGGTGGTGGAACAAGACAGAGCCATCGTTGAAGAATCTTTGGGGACGCCCCCTGTACTTTCTCAGCACAGGGGGAATGCCCCCTGTGCTTTCTGAAGACTCATTTACATAAGGAAGGAATACGAAATTTCTCAGGAACGGCGGCGCGGATCAGAATAATACATTTAGGAGAAGAATAGCCTTTCTAAAGCCTATTCCTACGTGATCTTTGTAGAAAAAGAGATTCTAATGATAGAATCCCTTTAACAGGAGAGAGAAGTATAAAAGATTCCCTTATATATATCCCATTCTTCTTCAAGTGTTTCTTGGCTTTGGCTCAAAAAACTACAACAAACTCTACAACAAAAAGAGCATTTTCCGCAACGTGGAGCTTTAATTTAGAAGCAAGTAAATTTGCATATTCCTATACTATTAGCTAATCTACTAACAATTTAATGAACCCCACTCCAAATGGATGATCTATATAAGCCCGTACGTAACACGCTAACACCTGGGGCCTATCGCTTACCACTTTGTTAAAAGTTCTGTATATTTGTTTAAGCGTTTTTCGCCTTTGCGTTCACAAGTTCTAAGAATTACTGGTGTATTGGTAAAGGATAAAACTTCCTCGAGCTTGTTTTTATCATGAAGCTTATAAATCTAGCCACGAGCGCTGTTCCTTTTCCTGGTTTATGTACATTTATATGGTGTATACAGAATAAGACGGCGTAGATCAATCTACCTATTGGATTTGTCCAGCGAGGCGTTTGATGTTACATGAACGTAACCGATTGGAGAGGTTGTTAATTGCCCATTGTGCTGATCAGCTCTGTAACTCAATTGATTTAACAGGGATCAATGGGCTGATTTACTGTCTTACTAACTCCCGGTCTGGACACCTCATCAATAGATGGTTACTTAGGGATGATCAGCACATTAAGTGAAGAACAGATGCTAAACATCACCTCTCCGCACCTGCTCGCAACTCTTTCAGCACCGGTATACAGTCGCTAAAATATTCCTCCCCACCTCGTGTGCTACTGGGTCCAATTATTTTACTTCCTATGAAACTGGTAGACGTGAAGGATATCCCCTGAAGTTTTATACCAGACATAATGGGGGATTATATTAAGACCAGGATTTAGTCTTAATCTAGACCTCACCGGCGTCACATGCAGTAGAGTTGTACATTTTCCTAATAACTGTGTTGCGTCTCAGATCGACTGAGCTCCAGAAACTCCGGTCTATGCCAGCGAACAGCTGGTGTAGATTTCAGCTATTATTTGTGCCAGTTTTCTAGCGTAAATGGTAATAAATTTGTCAGCCATGGAGGCTCATCCAGTCCTCTTTTTAGAAAAGTGTTGCGATCGCTGGCAAAAAACAAGTTTTCAGCACATTTGTGACTTTTTGATACCAGAAAATTGACATGGTAGGATTTCTCACCCCCTTTCCTCCAAATATAGTCGACTGCTCTCTATGGCATTCTGTTAGTTTATTCTTACAGTAGGGGGTATTATTTCTCCGAGCAGAGATGGCCAACTGGTAGAGAGAGTAGAGATGAGCAAACACTGTTCGGATCAGCTGATCCGAACAGCACGCTCCCATAGAAATGAATGGAAGCACCTGTGACGCCGGCCGGCCGCCGGCAAAGTAATCGTCACAGGTGCTTCCATTCATTTCTATGGGAGCGTGCTGTTCGGATCAGCTGAACCGAACAGTGTTCGCTCATCTCTAATAGAGAGTCATATTGGCCATACAATGTGTATAAATGAGCTCTCCTCCAGAAAGAAGAAAGCTGTGTCGTCTCTGTTTCCACCTGTCTATTGGAGGAGAGCAAATTTACATTCATTCTTAGCAGTCATATATAAAAGGTGTAGCAGAATTTAAATGGGTTTCTGTCCCCAACAGTGGTGATCTATCTACAGGATAGACTATGAACCTTCGATTGTTGTAGGTCCAGCCCCCAGACTCTGCAGCGATCAATTGATCTGGCTGACACCACTGTGGACGGGGCTGGAAGAAGCTCTTCTCCTATTAAAATAATAGGCCAAAGTTATCTAGAGTTACCACTATGCAATGGACAGGGCTATAGGGCCGCATCTATCTCCATCCCACTAACCAGTGTGGGGTCACGTTATAGGATCCCCACTGATCTGCTACTGTTAGCCTATAGGATACATCAATAGTCTAAAAAACTCTGTTGACACCCCCCATTCCCATGATTAGTGGGGTCCCAGCAGTCCCTGTACTTGGCCCCAACTGATCTGACACTTACTGTATATAAAGACACATGCTTTCTCTTTATGAAAAACTGGCATTTTAGGAGGATGTCTCTGTGATGCGGACAGGCACTTTTGCAGAAGCGTACAGTACCTATATTCCTTTATAGGGATATTTATGTCCCCCCTCCAAATTAAGTGGGACCAGAGACTTCTGTGGGTTTTCTAAGCCAGGTTTGTTTCCACAAATTCCTGCACATTTGGGTGTGTCGCCAACTATGGCTGGAGCCCTTTTCTAATACGAAGTTACTTGTGCAAGTGAAAATGTGCCAAAATTCTATAAAATAACTGTTGACTAGAAATATTAAGTGTAATATGATGACATTTGAGTAGATGTGTTCAATATCTCCATGCTCATGACCCCAGAGGTACCAGACTTTCTAAAATTAAAAGAGGTGAACATGTAAGTCACAGTTTGATGTGTATATTTGCATCATGGAGTTATAATACAGCCCTGTCCAACTGATGACATGTAAGGGGTTTCACAGAGGTATTGTCACCCCATCACAAGCCCCCTACCCTCAGTGTTCACATGGGTTATTGATAGGTTACAATAGAACCTCTCCCCCCCACGCCCCCCGTTCATCGTCAGCCTCTCCCCTCTGCCAATTTCTTCACTGGTTACCCATTGCTCAGCAAATAGAGTTCAAGTTACTAACGCTGACATACAAAGCCATCCACAACCTGTCCCCTCCATATATCTCTGACCTAATCTCCCGCTACCTGCCCACACGTAACCTCAGATCCTCCAATGACCTCCTACTCCGCTCTGCTCACATCCGCTCCTCACACAACCGTCTCCAAGATTTCTCCCGTGCATCCCCCATACTCTGGAACCCCTTACCACGACACATAAGGGCTCGTTCACATCTGCGCCCGGTCTCCGTAGTTCAGGTTTCCGTCTCCTGCCTAAAACAGAGGCAGGAGACGGAAACCTGCAGGAGTCTCTCTCACCCATTCATTTGAATGGGTGAGAGAGATGTCTGGCGGTGAGCGTTTTAGGCTCTCCGCCGCGAAACCGGGTTTTATAATCCGGACACAGAGTCGGACATGCACTACTCTGTGTCCGGATAAAAAAATCCGGTTTCGCGGCGGAGAGCCTAAAACGCTCACCGCCGCTCACGGCCGGACCCGGTCTGTGGTTTCCGTCTTCTGGCATGCAGAAGACGGAAACCATAGAACGGAGACCGTGAACGCAGGTGTGAACCTAGCGTCAGACTGACCCCCACAATCACAGACTTCAAGAAGGCCCTGAAGACTCACCTATTCAGGAAGGCCTACAACCCCCAATAACACTACTGTCACCACACCAGCACCTGAATAGTCTCTGCCCTCACCTTCTGTCTTTATCCTTCTTCCCTCAGAGACTAAGGCCTTGCAGGCAGGGCCCTCCATCCCACTGTGCCAGTTGTCCATAGCTAGTATTGTATTTGGTTTGGAAATTTTGTGTACTGTATGTAAACCCTCAAATGTATATGAAATTAATATAATAATGTAAAGCACCATGGATTTAATTGTGATCTATAAATAAACAATGTAATAATAATAATAATAATAATAACAATAATAAAATTAATAATAATAATAATAATGATATAATATTAATAACAATAATTTGGTCTTCATGGCCCTAAATATGCTGGTCTTTAAGGGGTTAGACGTCAAGTCTGATTTAATTTCCTAGCTTCCTTCTTGTCTACACTTATGAATATTCTTCTTATTGTTAATGCGGCTTCATCTACAATATGAGCTTTAGTTCTGGGCAGCAGTTCAAAGTCAGGGCACCCTGGAGCTAGAACAGGTACAAATAAGAGGCAGGGGCAAACTTGGTTACAAGAAAAAAATTTAATAAAAAACAAACACTCAAAAAAACAGAGGATACAAAATTAACCTGTATAAATATATTAAAAAAGTATAGTAAATATGTATTCCATGTGAAGATTTCTAACAGATAAATAGGTGCCCCCTATATCTGGAGACAAAAAGGTTCAGTGGTCAGTCTCCAAAAATGACAAGGCTTCTTTATCCTAAGAATCTATGAAATGGTCACATCTCTGGAGCAGGTCAAAGGAGACGACTTCAAAAAAGGCTTCAATGGTTTGTCCCACTATAGACACTTAGTGTATCCCCCATGGAGATGGAATAAGTGTCTACCATGGGAAAACTCCTTTAATGCTTAAGAAAATTTCATTTTAATTTTTCATTTATCCTACTTGTATAGCGCCATCATATTCCTCAGCACTTTATAGACATTGTCAGTCACTGTCCCATATAGGGCTCACAATCTAAATTCCCTATCAGTATGTCTTTGGAGTGTGGGAGGAAACAGGAGTACCTGGAAGAAACCCCACACAAACACGGGAAGACCATACAAACTCCTTGCAGACGTTGTCCTAGGCAGGAGTCGAACCTATAACTCCAGCTATAAAATTGTGATGTGATCCAGTCTGATCACCATGTTTACTGGTTAAGAAGATAACTGTCTAGACCAAAGGCACACAACTGTCACACTATATATAATGAGGAGAGCGAAATAAATGCGAAAGAGGAATGTGTCCAAAACATAAGCAACTTGTAGCCACTCCATGTGGATGTTCTGGTCCTTGGTGCACTTCAGATGAAGCCGGATATGTGTGACCTCTTGCCCAATGTGGTTAAGAACCTCCAAGTATTTTTCGTGCACCTTTTTTAGATGAGCTGGCACATAACATTCACTTTCCTTTTCTTCCTTATAGTCATGGGTCGTCTCTGCAGACATAGAAATGCAAACATGACTTTAAGATCTAGTGTATTTTATGTCCAACCAGAGAAAAATGTTCAGTCTTGGAAACATTTATAGACATGCACATCCTGGTGGACGTTATAGGTGGGTGAGGAGGCGAGATATTGGGCAGAACATCCTAGGAACCATTGGCAGAGCCTACACTAATCACAATGTCAATGGAACCCTCCATCCTTGGAAATCATCTCAAGCTTAGCTTCATTGAAGTTATTGGGACTGAGCTGCGATACCATACACCAACTGTAGACAGGTGGTTTTAGGAAGAAAGCAGCCATGGATCGAGGCATACATATCCTAAACCAATAGAACAAGACCTATAATCTCATTAACCCTTTATTTGAAAGGCAAATAAAGGAGGCCATGGTGAAAACTGGAACGGAAAGGGTTAGTGCCTGTCAGCAGAACTTGTGTAAATGTTAGTGAAGATTTTTTTTTCTTTTTCTTAAAAATATTAAGAGAAAATACATAATTTTTGTCACTGCTCCCCTTCTTTCCTCTGTCTTTGTTCTCTTGTTTTTAGAGCGATCGGGATTGGGAAAGATCGGATGCCGATCAGCGATTGAGCAAATTTCACAGATCGCGATCGGGATTGGCTGGAAAATGATTGAAAATCAGATTTTAAAAATGATCCTGAAATCTCAAGATCGGCTTAACCCTACTCCATAAACATAAAGTAACTAGGGTTGAGCGATCGAGATTGGGAAAGATCGGATCCCGATCGAGCAAATTTCATGATCGCGATCTGCTGGAAAATTATTGAAAATTAGATTTTAAAAACAATCCTGACATCTCAAGATCGGCTCGACCCTACTTGTTTTGATTGGAAGGAGGAGGGGGAAAAAATCTGATTTTCTATAGGGTCCTATGATTTCTAAGTACGTCCCTGCCCATGTAGTTTTTTTTTCTCGCAAAAATATTCAGGTAGTGCAGGTCCTTTTATAAATATAATCCTGGTTATTATCAATCAATATGTCTAATGGAGGGCAGGACTGTCTTGCAATTCCTTAATCCACACAGTGCCTATGAGTATAAGGTACCCATCTTTCACTTGGTAGTGTAGCATCCATAGTCTGCCTCTATGGTTGGCGCTCCCTCTCCAATATAGCTGCATAACAACAGATTTTACTTTAACACTCACCACTGCTGACAGTTTCATTACGGAAACAAGTTCCAGAATTAGATGCATCAGATTGTCCTCGGTCCTTTATGGAGATAAAAACTGTCATCTTCTCTAGGACTAATGTTTTTAACCACTTGGGAACCTCAGGGCTGAGATTCTGCTGATGAAATGATCGGACTATCAGGATGCTTTCTGTTAGACTTATCAGAAGCAGAAGCATACACAGCGCAAAGTATATACCTAAGAAGAAAGGGCAGAGAAAGAATCACATCATGCCAAAGTAAGGAGACAACATGTTACCTATATAGTATAGCAATAGTCATGTTCATATTTCTCATATTTTTATATTGTATTACTAGAAATACGCACACTTTTATACTTTCATTGATCAATGCAATGAATCGAACCTTAAAGGGCTGGCCCACAAACATGTGTAACCTACAGAATCATATGTATATATATAATGTCTGTCTATCTGTCTGTCTGTTCTTTATGCGCGACCAAACAACTGGACCGATCTTCACCGAATTCGGCACATAGATACATTAGGTGTCCAGGAAGGTTTTAAACCATGCCTCAACTCTCTCAGACACATTGTTCTTGAGATACAGTATTCCCAAAACATTGACCTGTATTAGCCAATACAAACCTGCAAGTCTTTCACTCATATTCCAACTGCCATACACATGATCACGCCACATGCACACAGCAATACTCCAGGTGTTTCCAACACTGATATGCAAATAGAGATACACACATCAGAGGATTAGATACACAGCTCAGCACACAGTATCACACATCAGAGGAATAGATACACAGCACAGAATAACCATCACACATCAGAAGATTAGATATTGGTACACAGTATCACACATTAGAGTATTAGATACACATATCAGCATACAGTATTACACATCAAAAGAATAGATGCACAGCTGAACATAAACCATCAGACAACAGGAGATTAGATACACAGCTCAGTACACAGTATGACAAATCAGAGAATTAGAGGCACAGCTCTATGTCTATGTCTATGTGTAGAGTCCCATCCCTAACAGACCAAGAAGCAGCACACACCAACACACATCAGATGATTAGAAACAAAGCTCAGTACACACCAACACACATCAGAGGAATAGGTACACAGCTCAGCATAAACCTTCACACATCAGAAGATTAGATACACAGCTCAGCACACAGTATCACACATCAGAAGCATAGATGCACAGCTGAGCATAAACTATCACATATCAGGAGATTAGATACACAGCTCAGCACACAGTATCACACATCAGAGAATTAGATAAACAGCTCAGCCTACATAAACACACATCATAGGATTAGATCACAGCTCAGCACACATTAACACACATCAGAGGAGTAGATACACAGCTCAGCACACACCAACACACATCAGAGGATTAGGAACACAGCTCAGCACACACCAACACACATCAGATGGTTAGAAACACAGCTCAGCACACACCAACAGACATCAGAGGATTAGAAAAACATCTCAGCATACACCAACACACATCAGAAGATTAGATACACAGCTTAGCACAGTATTACACATCAGATGATTAGATACACAACTCATCACACACTATCACACATTAGATAATTAGATACACAACTCAGCACACACTATCACACATCAGGGGATTAGATACACGGCTCAGCACACACCATGACACATCAGTGCTTTACTCCAAGTTTCCATAACAACCCAGCCATTTTTCTTCACTGCTGTAGGTCAGATTTAAAGGGGTAGGGAGCTGTTGAAGACTCTGTTACACAAGTTCACATGCACATGGTTTTATCCCAGGTATCCATAACAACTTATCACAGGTTTTTCACTGATTTCCAAACTGAGATACACATGATCACATGACGCTTATGGACCAATGGAAATTCGCAGGGTCTTCAGTCTTCACATACACACAGCTTTACACCAGGTTTCCATAGCCATTAACTTATTCTTATGAGGCCTCTACACAAACAAAAAAATGAAATATACCCGTGCGAAGCTGGATCCTTCTATTATGTGATAACTGCAAAATTGTTGGGGTTTGAATGCCTGGAACCTCACAGATCCCAACATCTAATGCATACAAATTTTTCTGAGTTTCTTATTTGCCTACTTGTTTACTAGTAGAGATGAGCGAGTAGTACTTGATCGAGTAGGTATTCGATCGAATACTAAGGTATTCGAAATACTCGTACTGGATCGAGTACTACTAGCTGTTCGAAGTTAAGATTTGATGCAGAACCAGCGTTGATTGGCAGAATTCTATACATTGCCAATCAACGCTGGTTCTTCTCTTACCTTTAGAAGTCTTCTCCCTGTGCAGCGTCCCCGCGTCCTCTTCCGGCTCTGAATTCACTCTGCCAGGCATCGGGCCTGGGCAGAGTCGACTGCGCATGTCCGCTTGTAGTGCGGGCATGCGCAGTCGGCTCTGCCCAGGCCCGATGCCTGGAAGAGTGAATTCAGAGGCGGAAGGGGACGCGGGAACTAGCAGAGTGAATTCAAGGTTGGAAGAGGACGCGGGGACGCTGCGCAGGGAGAAGAATCCAGCCCGACCCTCACTTATGGACTTGGTAAGTAGAATTTGATCGAATGTTGCCTACCCCTGAAACGAGTATTTCCCCCCATAGACTATAATGGGGTTCGAAACCCGTTCGAACAGTCGTACAGTGAGCGGCTGTTCAAATCGGATTTCGAACCCCGAACATTTTAGTGTTCGCTCATCTCTATTTACTAGTGTAAAAGGAGTATTTCAGTAACAGCGACAGCTTGCTGATTGGTGAGGGCCTAACTGCTGGGAACCCCACTGATCATGAGAAATGGGGTGTTTTAAACCTTAAGTTGAACTGAGGTGGTGTGATCTCCACTCTGCACCCTCCAATGTACAGAACTCCGCAACCCCTGATGCAACCCCATTGAAATTTCCGATCACTCCCTCTATTCAATTTGATGCGCAAAACCCTCCAGTTCTTTTGATCAATAGGAAAGCCATAGGTTGGGCTATTAATCACCAATAATCAATTTAGAAAAAAATTACAAAATTAGAAAAAAACAGGAAGCGTGGACATATATCAACTGATCAATCAACCCAAGAGTAAACACTCATGTTGCCTGCTTGCATTGTTTATGCTAGCTGTAACATCACACATCGGAATTTGAGGTGGACATCCCCCTGAGATTCCTCTTCATTTTCCGCTCCCCTGGCTCCACAAGGCAAAATGCTTTAGCAGAGCTGTGGGTTTCCATTGCTGATTAAGCCCAGATGACTGGACCTAAAAAGCAGGTGGACATGAGAAGCAGGATGTCTTGAGCCTTGGACTCTTGCAATCCATCGAAAGTTGGAGAAGGACACAAATTTTTTATCCCATTACACACAATCAGAGTGGAATCTGTCTCTGGTTTTGGGGTGGATTCCACCTTAAAATCAGCGGCCTATGAACACAGCCATATAGTATGTTCACACTCTGGAAATGGAATAAGTAATTGAGGCAGATCCCTGCCTAAAATTTCTCTTCCGTTTTCGCCCCTCTGGCTGTCCATCCCTGATTATTAGGTGCAGATGAATAAGACTAATCGGTGGTCACCACTTTGAAGTTCCACCACACGGACATACCCTTATAATTCTGTTTCATTTAGATCTATTGTATCTATGATTGGTCAACCTTAGATTTTGTACCCAATATACACTAGTAAATGGTTGATGGTTTTATGGCTTTTCAAAATTCCAGAATTTTTGGCAATTTCTTCTCGTTCTCCTCATACTTTATGTGTCTGTACATAAAAATCATGTTCTTTTCTATTTAGCAATATTCCGTTCACTCCATAATTTACTCTTGTTTTCCTCATTGCATTTTGATTGTTTTATTACCAGAAAGATACTGATATATTTTGCTGCTCATCATTTTTATTCCTCCAGACAGCTTAATAATTTCATGCATAATTGTATTGTCTGACTGCTCGCTACTCAAACAATATTTAAAGTTGAAAAACGGAGGAAAGAGGGATCAATATATGGAGGGATTTTTGTATGGAAATAAAATGACATGGATACATTACAAATAAAAGTCAAATTTACATATATGTACAATCAAATTTATTGTCACGAGACCTAGTTCAGGTTTTGTTACAATTTAAGGAGGACATAAATTCTGAAATTTCTAGTGGAAATAACAGAGAAATGGCAGAGCATAAAGTATTAGAGATGGACGAACCTCTCGAGATATTTTACGACTGGTATTTGTAAGGTTCAGACAAGGCCCTAGACCAGACCTGGGCAATGTACGGCCCGGGACCACATCCGGCCCTCTGACTGCCTCTATCTGGCCTGCATAGCTAGTGGAAGGTTTTTGAAGGACCTATGATGATGTCATCACAGCCTATCACCAGGATAGTCTATGACTTATTAGTGGGCAGAGCCACACGGGACTGTGTGCTTGCTGCAAGCTGCCGGAACTAGGGGCAGATGTAGGGGGGAAGTTAAACTGAATGCACATGTAGGGGGGACATTAAACTACTAAGGGGCAAATGGAGGGTGACATTAAACTGGGGCAGCTGGAGGAGGATATTAAACCATGGGGGGTAGCTGGAGGGGGACATGTCTGCCTCTAGTTGCCCCCAGTTTAATGTCCCCTCTAGTTTCTGCTGATTTATACTGGGGCACCAGGAGAGGGACTTAATACTGTGGGACATTTGGAGGGAAACGTTATAATGTGTGTGTGTGGGGGGGGGGGGTATAATGTTAGGGTGACTGTAGGAGGATTTTACTTTGTGGGGCACATGGGAAAATGATTGAGAATGGGTGGAGTCAGCAGGGAAGTGGGTGGAGCTAAATTTGCGGTGACTCGCATGGCCCTCTAGAACCGTTACTATTTCTCATGTGGCCCCATGGGAAAATTAATTGCCCACCCCTGCCCTAGACACTAGGGGATAGGGCCTACGAGGCTGGGATGAGGATTAGGAAACAAAGGGGTTAAATAAATCAGGAGTTAGAGTGGGAAAATAAAGGGAGGGGTCAGAGGTGGGATAAAGAGGTGCAGTGGTGTGTTTAGGGTGAGTTGGATAAGTTTACAGGCAGGAGTGGCCCACTCTGTTTTTATGGCAGTTAGTGGAGTATTTCAGGGAGTAGTGGGGTGAGAGGCTTAGCGGTCAGTTGGAGGATCTCATCAGTGGTATGGGGATCCTGGTGTGGAGTGTGAAGGCCTTGTTGGGCTAGGGTCCATTGGGGATCAGGCTTCACATCACTTAAGTTAAAGGTTTACAGAGGTGGTATTTTGTGCCGGGGTAGTTTGGCGGTGGCGTCTCTCACCATTGTTGTTCTGGTATGTTATATTACACTAAAAGAATGGTTAAAGTTGAGGTATTTAATATATTGTTGGGTACAGTAATTTATATATATTTATAGGCTGCCTGCTTTATGGCAGTTTATTTATCTGTTATTTATGTTACTGTTGTTGTTTATAAAGTTTCAATCCAACAAGGAGTCCTGGTCTTTCTTGGGGATAGGGTAAGGTTTTCAGGGAACGGTAAGAGGGGTTTCCTTGGAATATGGTAAGTGAGTACGGACTGGAACTATATTCCTCCTCTCTGAGTCAAGATATTTTTTGGCCCCGGGGGAAATGTGACAGCATCATAATAAATAGTTATGCTCACCTTACCTCACCTCTCCTGGGCTCCCTTGCGACCAGCCTACTGGCCAGGTCTTCACCTTGGCCTGTGGGTCGTAAGTCAGGCAGCTGAGGACGTCAAAAGTGAGCCAGGAGAGGTGAGTAGAACTGTTAATACTGTTGTCGTACCTCTGAGGCCACCAGTTATTATACACTTTGGTCTGGGACTGATGTAGATAACCAATCACAGCACTACTTGTGATTGACACCTATCTCTGTATGTACAATTATACAAGGGAGGCTATAACTGAATAGGATCGCCCACTGGACTCCTACGCCTGGAATAAGAGCTCTAAATGAATAAATTACTATCATATCAAATATTTCTCCAAAATTCCAAAACTTCTCAAAAAAGAAAAAAGGTCAGATGAACAATGTGACAGGTTCCCTTTAATTCGAGTGTGATACCAGCTTCGTGGTTAATGCATTTATGTGTATGGGGCTTGGGTCTCACCTATTAAGGGCGCTCCGGTTGCAGGTAAGGTATCTGAGACAATGATGAGGAAGACGGAGTAACCCAGAAGAAGAGTGATCTTGAAGGATATCCTCTCTCCACTCTCTGGTGGTATATAGAAACCAATAATATCCATTATCATGAGTAGAATACTGGGGAGAATCAGATTGACGATGTAGAAGAGAGGTCTTCTCCTGAGAGCAACCTTTGGTGAACAAACATAGGAAAGAGAAGATGAAAGGTGTCAGGTGTAATGTGATCTGTGCAATATTAAAATTATTCAGGTTCTTCTATGACATAGAACAAACAAGGACATTACATTGAAATAGAACACTATGACCTGTCAAAAGCTTTATATAGGAGTTTCTTAAAGGGGTTTTCCACGTTAATACAAATATAGAAGAAGGGATTCTGTGGAGGGTTGGCTTTGGCACAAAAGGGGCATGATTACTGAATGCGGGCACTGCGAAGGGATGGGAATGATGGGAAATTTTTAACAAGTCTTCAGCCCAGATGGGGAAGTAAAAGTAGATGTGGGAAATGTCAGTGCTGCTAAAATGTACAGATTGGATGTGTCTGCTGGTTGTGAGATGTTTCAAAGGTGGGCCCAAGTTGTGGTTTTGCACAGGACTCGTGAACCTTTAGTTACACCCCTCAGATCAACTAGAACCTTGGTGTCTTCAAACCCAGAGAGGTGGAAGATCAATGAGAGGTGAGTTCCAGTATGTTATGTTAAGTTCCAACTTTTTTTGACCTCTATTGAAGCTGTGGGAGACCACATAATACAAGGTAAAATAAAAACCTTTATGATCATCACATACCCCGATAGGGCTTATGGAATAAGGTTGTGCCAATGGATAAAATCTTAAAATACAGCTTACTTTTCCAATAGGGCACCACCACCCTTTATTTGTAATATACATAGCTTCTATGATTCCTACTAGTAGGATATTAGGTCATCTTTGAAGATCTTCTATCCTCAACAGCAACTTACATAGAATGTGATTTGTCCAAACTTGAGGTTGTGATCAGTAGTGACTTGGTAGCTCTGCACGACATTGATGAGATCCCATTCTCCATCGTTCTCAGAAAGGTCATCAGGCAAAGTCATGTCCTTTGGTGTTCCCCAAAAAGATATGTTTATATCCCGAGCTAAAAGATATATCAAAGATGTCAACCATCTCCACATACAGTATACAGATCATGCAATGGGACATTATAACATATTGGTGGGGCAACTGCAATGATTTCAGAAGTGGGCCCCCCATCACCACCACCTAGAAATACCTGATCTGCACAAATTATAATGCGCCCTCAATGGACCCCTTATAGTATAATGCCCCTTAGTGGCTCTCACACAGTATAATGGATCCTTAGTGGTCCCAAAGAATATTCCCCTTATAATGTCCCCCTCCAGGTTGTGCCCACAAATTCATGTCCCAACATGCTCCTGGCTACCCCCACTTTGTCACTCTCCACAAGTTGTCCCCACAATGTCATGTCCTCACCCCAGGTTTCCCCCACAGTATCATGTTCTCCCACACTGACACCCCCCTCAGGTTGCCCTCATAGTATCATGTCCTCACCCCAGGTTGCCCCCACAGTATTATGTCCCCCACCCCCCAGGTGGCCCCCATAGCGTCATACCAAGACCCCTCCCTCGTACCATGTCCTCACCCCTTGTTGCTCACATAGTATATTGTCCTCCCATACTGACTTCAATTGCCCCCACAGTGTCATGTCCTCACCCCAGGTTGGCCCCACAGTATCATATTCCCCCACACACGAGGTTACCTCCATAATGTCATGCCCCCCTGTTGCCCCCACAGTTTCATGTCCCCCCACCTCCCCCAGGTGGCCCACACAATTTCATGTCATCCCCCCCAGGTGGTTTCCACAGTTTCATGTTTCCTACTGTATATATCAAAAGAAAAAAAAAACCTTATTACTCACCTTTCCCTGTTCCCCCATTCACTCCTCTTTCTGGTCCCAGAGTCTTTAACAAGTCACAGGTATGATATATGTGACATCTACATTGCTCCTTCTGCTCCCAGTACACTGGGCGCAAAGACAGCGACCGGGTGGTGAAGCGGATTGACCTCATCAGCGTTCAGAAGACGCCAATGAGTTGGGGTAGTTCAGATAAACTGCCCTGGACAGCAGGACAGCAAATGTAGGACTTTCCCGCTGTCCAAAGGGGTCCCCACTGCCATAGGGCCTGGTGCAGGTGCACTGTTTGCCCTATAGTTGAAGAGCCCTGATGCTGTGTGAGTTAACTCTTTGGGTAAATTTACCTGTTATTACGATCTAGTACTAATACATTTGGATAAAAGGGTTACATATACAGATATAAACTTCATTTCGGGTCAGAATTGCTCAAATCTGCATTCAAATTTGATTCAATCAGAGTGAGTTCATTACTGGGGTTGAGCCTATCTTGAAATTTCAGGATCGTTTTTAAAATCCGATTTCTGATCATTTTCCATTCGATCCCGATCCCAATTCCGATCCCAATGCAAATCAATGGGATTTTTTAAAATTATCAAAGATTGAATTTTAAAAATGATCCTATTCACTACACAGCATGGAGTCCAAAAATTGTTTCACTGTATAGCATTCGGCAAATCAACGCTGGTTCTGCAGCAGGCTCATCCTTGCTAGTCGGGAGAGCTGGCAGCTTGCGGTTACGAGGGAGCTGACTTTTTCTCATAGGAATGCATTGACTAGCGTTGAATACTACTCGCTCATCTCTACTCTTAACCAGTCAATGGGAGTTGTAAGCTTATTGGAAACTTTTGGGAAATTGAGAATTAATTTGATATATGATGAATCAATTTGCTCATCTCAAATTATATAATAAAATACAGCTAGTCTTACTTGAATGAAGCCAGCTTCTGAATGAGAGGGAACAGTTCAGGAAATCGAATGGGAAGTAGTAGATATCAAGATTGCAGGATGTCATTATGTGAAGGGGATTGTTCTTGAATATTCTGCCCTTATTGTTCACATATACATAAGGGATAGTTGAAGACTCTCGGGTGCCCACACTGGAAAGAGAGAACAGAGTTAACTATTGTTGGAGAATACAATAACTGATCATTGTAATAGTATAATATATATATATATATATATATATATATATATATATATATATCATACCTTCCTTACCTTTTCTCTTGACTGGTCATATCCAATAACGTGAAAAAAAAAAACCTAGGGGCACTTCCTCATGAAATATCTAATAGATCAGGTACATACTGGTAAAAGGCTACTTACCTGATCCAGTCCAATATCAGGCTTTGTAACAAAGACAAGAACTGATCACAGCTCTGACGGAAAATCAGGTGCTAATCCTCATGTAACCTCCCAGCTGCCAAGTCCAGACTGGGACCAAAATATATTGATCCTGTTAACATTCAAAATAAAATCTAAAAAAAAGTGTAAATCTTTGCCTGTTCTGTCTTCTGCGCCATCATCCGGTCGCACACTTATATTTCTGACCATTGGTTCTTCTGACTACTCTTTTGGATTCCGACTCTGTACCTCACTGCTGGACTGGTTCCAACCCCTTGGCTAGCTGACCTCCCATTTGTTGTTGTTCAGCTTGACTGCATTCTGTCTTATCACTTTTATCATAGGAAGGGACTGTCACCCAGTTGTCCCCTACCGCCTAGGTTGGGTGAGGCAAATAGGCAGGGACTGGGGACAGGTTCAGCTTAGGGCTCACTGTCTTGTCGTTCCCTTCCTTCCAGGTTTTACCAGCAGCTACTGGGGAATTGCTCCCCTTACAAAATGCTTTCTAAGTATCACAAGATGACCAGCTTTTCAAAAAAACATGATTTCATGATATTCTGTCACAAGATATCTATGCTATCGGTGTCAATGTGGGATCACTAAGATATTGTATTTTACAGTATTTCATGAGGAATTGGAGCTCTTTCTTACCCACATCTTAGCTAAGGTAAGGGTTGACACATTTGTAGAGTTGTGTGCACTGAATGCTTATACCAGCTTGTCTGAGTGTAGTATTATAGTAACAACTAAACACAAGGATTTCAGTTCTAACTAATTGACTTTCACAGCTTGAGAATTTCTCTTACATCGTAGGATAAACAGTGAACATATTGGGGCTCAGATTGTACGGATTTATTTATTGTACTATTACAAAACTGTATAATGGCTTATTTCTTAATATATCTGTATACTGGTGAAACCTGTTTTTTATGTACACATATTTGTGAATCAAAAAATCATAAAATTAATGGGGCTGTCCAACCCTTTGGAGATTTTTTTGCAAAAACATTCAATATTGAAAAATAGCAAAATGGGTAATACACCATACTGATTCCCTAACACCATTGTGGGTCTCCAACCCGTCTCTGTATCATGGTCTCCAGTGATGATGTTCTGACTGTTCCAGTATACAATTAGCTGCAGCAGTGATCTCAGCGGTGTCCTCTGTAGTCAGTGATTGGCTGCAGTGGTCACATGTCCATGTTGAAATGTTATCTCTGGAGGCCAAGATTCAGACCTCAGCAAGGGATCAGGGAATATTAAAAATATTCAACCATTTGTTTTCTGCAGCCTACCTGCATTCTCCTACCGTGCAGGCTGCTCAGTGATGTTCAGTGTGAAATACATATGGCGATTTGCCTGACAGCTCAGACCATAGTCCTTGTTTCGGATCTCCCTCCTGAGAACATAGGGTGCGGTTGTAGATCAGATAGCTCATGTGATAGATTTCATGCTCAACAATACTGAGCAGTCTGCAGTATATGGGGACACTTGCAGAATGTTAAATAAAACCAATTTAAAAACCACACCTATGTGTTGTGACCTAGCACTGCAACTCTGCTCCATTGAAGTGAAGGATAGAGCTGCAGTGCCATATACAACCTGTAGACAGGGGTGGCGCTATTTATGAAAGACAGCAGCTAGGTTCCTATGATCCTGAAAACCCCTCTAATTGTACCTTTTTTGCCTCTGCATGTAGTACCAAGGACAAGGTACATAAGATAAGATAATTAGGGTTGAGCTGATCTTGAGATTTTAGGATCATTTTTAAAATCCGATTTTAGATCATTTTCCAGCCGATCGCGATCGTGAAATTTGCTTGATTGCCAATCAGGATCCGATCTTTTCTGATCCCAATCACTCAACCCTAATGTTAGAAAAGCATTGTGGGAAATAACCTCCAACCTCGATCCTGCCGGAAAAGATCGGGTTTGGAATTCCGATCGCGATCGTGAAATTTACTTGATCGGAATCCGATCCTGATCGCTCAACCCTAAAGATAATCCTTTAATAGACCCACCATGTGTGTTACAGCACCCTGGATAATACAGTAATAATACAGTAATAATACAGTAATATAATACAAGAAAGAACATATACAAGCTCATAGCAGATAGAAAGATACTAGGAGTCTTAACAACTAAGAAAAAAAGAAAGACAAATAAAAAGATTTATACTTCCTTAGACTTACATTTCTTCAATCACGATATCGGGAAGCCATATTGAATTTGTAGGTAGGTAGATGTAAGTGATGTTATCAAACTGGGTGGGATCCCATATAAGAAAATCATCAACCCATGACTGAAAGAGGTCAAAACCAAAAAAGCAAATAGATACGATCACTATGGTACAATTTTATTAGATGTATTAATGCTTTAACCATTTATATATTATATTTTACTTTTATATAGACATATAGTGCTTTATATATGGGATTCACGTTTTTTATCAGCTTCCCACTTTGTCCAACAACAATAACACGACCACTGTGGCCTGAAGGGTGCAAATCGGCAAACAGTCACAAATTTTGATGCAAAGACATCATTATTATTATTATATAATATGTAGAGATGAGCGAACAGTGAAATGTTCGAAGTTCGATTCGAGTAGCCGCTCAATACTCAACTATTTGATTGAACATTAAACCCCATTGTAGTCTATGGGGAATAAATACTCATTTAGGGGGAAACCGATATTCGACTCAGGAGGGTCACCAAATCCACTATGACACCCCAGGAAATGATGCCAACACCCTGGAATGCAACTGGGACAGCAGGGGAAGCATGTCTGGGGGCATCTAACATGCTCAAGTCACTGTATTATGTCGGGATCCCTGTCAGCTTGCAATATGCGGGAGCTGACTTTTTCCCATAGGAATGCATTGACCAGAGTTGATTGGCCGAATGCCATACAGAGTACAGCATTTGGCCAATCAACGCTGGTTCTGCCGGAGGCTCGTTTGTGAGGAGGCGGAGTCTAAGATCGGACCAGAATGGAGACTGCTGTGGACCGATCTAAGACTCCGCCTCCTACAGCAGAACCAGCGTTGATTGGCCGAATGCTGTACTCTGTATGGCATTCAGCCAATCAACGCAGGTCAATGCATTCCTATGGGAAAAAGTCAGCTCACGCATATCTCAAACTGACAGCATCCCGACCAGATAGAGCCCCAAAGAGCTGTGTGAGTAACATTCCCCCCTAAATAAAGGTAATCCCTAGCTAATCCTGCCTCTAGATCTATCCATGTCTCACAATCACATACTTCACAGTCTCATATGACCCGGATAGTAAATCCACTATTCGTATAAATTGGAGGTCACCTGATTTAGCCAGCCAATTACTTTTTCCAATTTTTTTTCGATGCCTCCGTTGTCATAGTTCCTGTCCCACTTCCCCTGCACAGTTGTTGGTGCAAAAAAAGCTCCAGGGAAGGTGGGAGGGGAATCACCTGGTGTTCGACTCGAATAGAACATCTCGAATAGCCTGATATCTGATCCAACATGTACTAGATTGAACGCTATTCACTCATCTCTAATAATATGTAATTTTTTTGGTGTAAAAATGATAACTTCCTCCCAGTATTTTTTAGGGTGTTTTTTGCACAGTCTATGGACCCATGGACCCACTATCTACGTAACATTATAAAGGGGTTACTTATATAATGAACTGAAATAAAGTGGCCTTACCTGGTTGTACCAGATATAACTTTTGACATTTTGGTTTTTCTCATCCTGGTAAGAAAAAAATATTTTTAAAAAAGTTATTAATCTCTTCCCAAAATCCACCGCAAATATTTTGTATTTAAATATGGCACCCGCTCAAAAGCTGAGCTGATGTCATAGCCACCAGTTCTGTCAGTGACAATCTCTAAGCTCAGGCATTTAAACCCTAAGGGCCCGTGCACACGATGTAACGCGGTGTTGATTCTGACACGTAAACTCAGCGCTTTAAAACAGGATCCCATTGACTTCAATGGGTTCCGTTTAACGCGAGTAACACATTTAAATCAATGGTTTAAAAAGCAAAGTTCAAAAAGGAAATCACTCTACCTGGGTTGTTAACCAGATGGTATCCAATGTGTTGCGGGCTGCACGGAACCTCCGACCGTCAGGTGGTAATCAAGTATGAAGAAAACAGTACAAAAAATCCAGCACGCCCAAAAATTTGAAAAATAAAAAATAACTTTTATTTCAAATCATTAAAACGAACAAAGCTCCATAGAGCATGGATCCAGGATAAAATCAACCGCCTACGCGTTTCGAGACCGATATCATGGTCTCTTAATCATGGTACAGGTTTAAAAAGCCTCCCATTGATTTCAATGTGTAGCGCGCGTAAGACGGAAACCATTGAAGTCAATGGGATTCTGTTTTGAAGCGTTGATTCTGACACGAGTTTACATGTCAGAATCAACACCGCGTTACGTCGTCGTTAAATGTCGGATGTAATTATGAGCATTTCAGGGTTTGTTTTAATTTCACTTTGTAGAACCAAATGGCTTCTGTGCAGCGAAATTGTGCAAACCATTCAGTTACTACGGCAATCGACTGTCTTCTGAGGTTACCGCTCGTGGGGACTACTATTGTATTGTAATCCAAGGTATAAGCAATCTAGAGAGTGCACCTTTAAGGCCCTTGAAGGGCTAAAAGAACGTAAAATGTTTTGTTAAAAAATATAAAAGTTCACGAAAAATATTTATCCCATTTGGTTAAAAAAACCATCAAAGGTCAAATTGCTATTATTTTGTTGTTTTTGCTCCAAAAAATTTAAATATAAAGTGATCAAAGTGATATTTACCCCAAAATGGTACCAATAAAAAATCCTGCAGAAATAAAGAGTCCTCACATCCCTCTATAGGGCATTGGTGTGGAGAAAAGCTACTGAGTCCCAGTTCAGATCTGCATTCAGTATTCCATTCACGGGTGTCCGCTTGGGAAACGGAAACATTTCCGCATTAAAAAATGGTTAGCTAAGAAACCACATGGACCCCATGCATAGAGAAAAGTGGTACTTTCGTGAGGACACCGACTGGAAACCACACGGACCCCATTATAGTCTATGGGGTCCATGTAGTTTCTTAGCTAAACACTTTTTAATGTGTATAGGTTTTCATTCAGGCGAACGCCAAACAGAATACCGAATGCAGATGGGAACCGGACCTAAGAGCATCTCGCACTCACTCAAGAAGACCTGCCATGTCCATGCACAAGCAGACCATTGATTTGAATGGTCATTGAGTATCGGGGTTACTGCCTGATCCCGGGACATAGTAGTCTGTAACCCCAAGAGTTAGGGCACCGTCACCCAATGTATGACTATATGGATATCATCATATTCTTTCCTCCAAACATGAGGAAGACTAGCCATATATCCCTTTAAGAGTAGCTACGTTTAGTTGGTGATATAAGAATATTTCAATAGACACCGTGGAAACTGAAAACCCTGACAGTCTGAAATCTAGATCAACTTTTTTTTTCTTTTTTTTCAGTAAATGATTCAATCTGCCAAATGTTTTCTGTATTAAAATTCATAGATTCTTATTTTCCTTTCCTATTGAGACGAGCAGTGTGAAGAGTAATTTGCAAAACAAATGATTGTTTCCTAGATTTTAGATACACTTGTGTATAGCTGTTTTTATCAAATAGTTAACATATCATGACTCGGAAATGATAAATGAGCGATTTTTCTATTTAAATGGTTGTTTCTCTGGATAAGTTTCCAACAGTTTGATATAAGATAAGTCAATGTTCCAGATTTAAGGGGCTCCGCTCTTCGTACAACCCCTACTGGTTAGAAGGGCCCCTTGACAATGAGCTGGTAACAACAGACTATCTTGTGGGAAACCTGGAAATAAGGATAACATTTCACTGCAGTGCCCCCACAGGTGAAATAAAGTATTACACAATGTCCACTAAAGTCAATGGACTGTTTGTATAATAAGACAGATACTCCACTGAATCGGAGACACTCTATATAGTCGTTCTTGTCTTTGGCCAAGAGATGAGGGTCTTAAACAGAGGATCCATACTCAGAATTCCCAAGCAAGGCATAGAACAAAGGACAACCCCTTTAAATAAGCTGTCATGTAGATTTTTTTTCCCAATACATATATCAAGTTAAAATCATTTTCATGAACAGAACATACTAAAAAAAAACCCCAAAACTTACCACTCCAAGAATTGCATATATGGCTATCTCTATATATACTGTGGTGGTTTTTCTCCAGTTTTGCACCGGCCGCACTCCTTTGTGATATCCGTCCATCAAGTAGTCTGAAAGTTCCACTAAAGATGTCTTATTGGGTTTCAATCCATGAGATTCTGGTTCAAGAAAGAAGATGTCACTCGTCTGTTATCTGGATGCTTGTATGGGCGGCAATAAGATAATCTGTGAGATCCTTTAAAGGGGTTGAGCCATAATGGAGACATATCCCCTATCCACAGTACAGGAGAGAAGTGTCTGATCATTGGGGTTCCCCAGTAATCAGGATGATAGGGCACCAAACATCCCTCTAAAGTCTTACTTGAGTGACCTGTGCTCCACTCACTGCTATGGGGTTGCTATGACTGAAGTATCTGGCATTGCTTGTAGCCCCATAGCAGTGAAGCGAGAATGGGTCACACAAGCGCACTGGCCTTCCATTCACAAGGAAGATATAGTATAGTATAGTAATATTGTATATGGACACTGCACAGTACCACTCCTCTAATCCTGTGTACTGTATATGGACACTGCCCAGTACCACTCCTCTAATCCTGTATACTGTATATGGACACTGCACAGTACCACTCCTCTAATCCTGTATACGGTCACTGCACAGTACCACTCCTCTAATCCCATATACGGGCACTGCACAGTACCACTCCTCTAATCCTATATACGGGCACTGCACAGTACCACCCCTCTAAAACCAATGTTACTAGTGCAGTAACATTGGTTTGTGTACTCCAATAAAGCGGAAACTTTGATTCTGTTACCTCTTTGGGTAAGTGTCAGATCCACCACAGACCCATAGTCTTCATACCACCTAAGGCCCAAGGTAGTGTTAATCTGCCCTTCAGCTAAGTACTGCCCCAACTGCTGCAGAACATCTTAATATACACAACAGATACTGCAGACCTTTCTTAAGAAAAGGATAATAGTATTATATATAAATCTGCAAGGGCTGAATCTACAGTGAAAATCTGCAACAGGAATCGATATTCGGCAGATTTAATAATCTACACTGCAGGTTACAATCTCATCTACCAGGGAGGTCGGCCGACTAATCAAGATCTGATAATAGTCTGAGTGTGAAGACTAGCGGTGTGACACCACACTGACAGAGCTGATCTCTCCATACCAAACCTACAGAGCAGGTACTGTGCCACCCGTTGTTGTTGCCAAGGTGAGAGACTGGTAGCCAGTCTCCTGTATAGTCAGGGAAAAGTGTTCCTATGTTTAAGTCAGTTCTCAGCCGAGAAGGTGTTTGCTTTTTTGTTATTTGTGCCTTTGCAAAGGCAGTGTATGCACTACAAGTGAATAAAGCCTGAACTTATGTGCAACCCAGTGTCTGTGTCCCTGTTTCCTGCACTGCTACCGAGCATCTACCTAAGCAAATCCCCACTATATATATATATATATATATATATATATATATATATATATATATATATATTAGTAACCAGAGGTAAGAAAGTAACTTATTCTAATTTAAAAAAGAAGCAGAATAAAATAAATAACATTTAATAAACTTAATGGTAACAAAAAGAAATAAAAGTTAAAAAAAAAAAAAAAAATGTAAAAGCCTAAATCATTGCTACACTCACCTGTAGCGGAGAGCACAAGCAGGATCAGCACAGTCACCATAGCGGCCGTTCCCTCCGATGTAGGATCTGATCTATCATTCATCACCCAATACCTGCTGATCCGGCTTGGTATTCACACAAGGCTTCTTAATGCTATTTTTGCTTAATCCCTTCCTTCCAGATGTTCTTTGCAGTTATTGTTCCAGATTTCGCTTGAATATGCAGTTTTTTCTTGAATCTATACCTACAGCTGATATATTCTTCTCACCTTCACATAAATTTACTAATTCTATTTCATCTCAGTCTGGCTCACGTACTGTCTATTGCACTTTGTTTTATGGTCTCCCTATATATACTGTATATATGTTCATCTATCCTTGTAGCCGCTCCTCTATGACAAGCAGTGAGATACCTCTGGAAGAGTAGATGTGGTATCATATAGCTCCTCCCTCTTGTTTATTACTAATGATACGTTTGTTCCATAGTAAACGCTTGGTGATTAGATTTTTTTTTCAAGTTCATTGATGTATTTCATACTTTTAGATGTTCACTCCTCCCGGTTGACCTTAGTTGCCCTGAAAGTTCATCACTGTGACCAGTCACATGTTTGTGCAGAAGTGTAACGTTTCTGGGCCCTAATACAAAATCTATAATGGGGTCCCAACTTACCATGTGCTTTTTATAATAGCAGAGAGTTCTTTGGGCCCCTCAGGCTCTGTGGCCCAGTAGTGACTGCCACCATTGCATCCACTATAGCTGTGTCCCTGTAGACCATATCAGGCTGTCATCTCTGAAGGACAATATACAAAAAGTAGTGGAGGACTAGGAAGCATTTGAAGGAGATCAGTAAACGGGAGTGCCACCATATGTCCTGAGGCTGCTTAGACCAACCACATAAGTCACTGGTTCCTTATCAGTGACCAACTGAGGCCATTGATTACTCTCAGTGGTAAAAAGGAACCTAAGCGAAGAGACGGAAAGGGCACCAGCGGTAGACATCGGAGTGCTGGGCACTAGTGGTAGACATCAGAGTGCTGGGCACCAGTGGTAGACATCGGAGTGCTGGGGGCACAGCGAAGAGATGGAAAGGGCACTAGTGGTAGACATCAGAGTGCTGGGCACCAGTGGTTGACTTTGGAATGCTGGGCACCAGTGGTAGACATCAGAGTGCTGGGCACCAGTGGTCGACATTGGAGTGCTGGGCACCAGTGGTAGACATCAGAGTACTGGGCACTAGAGATGAGCGAACAGTGTTCTATCGAACTCATGTTCGATCGGATATTAGGCTGTTCGGCATGTTCGAATCGAATCGAACACCGCGTGGTAAAGTGCGCCATTACTCGATTCCCCTCCCACCTTCCCTGGCGCCTTTTTTGCTCCAATAACAGCGCAGGGTAGGTGGGACAGGAACTACGACACCGGTGACGTTGAAAAAAGTAGGCAAAACCCATTGGCTGCCGAATACATGTGACCTCTAATTTAAAAGAACAGCGCCGCCCAGGTTCGCGTCATTCTGAGCTTGCAATTCACCCAGGACGGAGGTTTCCGTCCAGCTAGCTAGGGCTTAGATTCTGGGTAGGCAGGGACAGGCTAGGATAGGAAGGAGAAGACAACCAACAGCTCTTGTAAGAGCTAAATTCCAGGGAGAAGCTTGTCAGTGTAACGTGGCACTGACGGGCTCAATCGCCGCAACCCAGCTTTCCCAGGATCCTGAATGGAATACACTGTCAGTGTATTCCCGTATACCCGATATATACCCCGATACCCGTTCCAACGGTGTGCCCCCCCACCTTCACCCCAGAAATACCCTGCAAGTCCCCTAGCAATAGAATTGGGGCTATATACACCCACAATTTTTACTACTGGTATACAGTGCCATTGTCTGACTGGGAATTCAAAGAATATATTGGGGTTATAAATACCCTCATTTCTTGCTACTGCCATATAGTGCCAGTGTCTGACTGGTAATTCAAAGAATATATTGGGGTTACGTGCACCCACAATTTTTACTACTGGTATACAGTGCCATTGTCTGACTGGGAATTCAAAGAATATATTGGGAATACAAATACCCTCATTTCTTGCTACTGCCATATAGTGCCAGTGTCTGACTGGGAATTCAAAGAATATATTGGGGTTACGTGCACCCACAATTTTTACTACTGGTATACAGTGCCATTGTCTGACTGGGAATTCAAAGAATATATTGGGAATACAAATACCCTCATTTCTTGCTACTGCCATATAGTGCCAGTTTCTGACTGGTAATTCAAAGAATATATTGGGGTTACGTGCACCCACAATTTTTACTACTGGTATACAGTGCCATTGTCTGACTGGGAATTCAAAGAATATATTGGGAATACAAATACCCTCATTTCTTGCTACTGCCATATAGTGCCAGTGTCTGACTGGGAATTCAAAGAATATATTGGGGTTACGTGCACCCACAATTTTTACTACTGGTATACAGTGCCATTGTCTGACTGGGAATTCAAAGAATATATTGGGAATACAAATACCCTCATTTCTTGCTACTGCCATATAGTGCCAGTGTCTGACTGGTAATTCAAAGAATATATTGGGGTTACGTGCACCCACAATTTTTACTACTGGTATACAGTGCCATTGTCTGACTGGGAATTCAAAGAGTATATTGGGAATACAAATACCCTCATTTCTTGCTACTGCCATATAGTGCCAGTTTCTGACTGGTAATTCAAAGAATATATTGGGGTTACGTGCACCCACAATTTTTACTACTGGTATACAGTGCCATTGTCTGACTGGGAATTCAAAGAATATATTGGGGTTATAAATACCCTCATTTCTTGCTACTGCCATATAGTGCCAGTTTCTGACTGGTAATTCAAAGAATATATTGGGGTTACGTGCACCCACAATTTTTACTACTGGTATACAGTGCCATTGTTTGACTGGGAATTCAAAGAGTATATTGGGAATACAAATACCCTCATTTCTTGCTACTGCCATATAGTGCCAGTTTCTGACTGGTAATTCAAAGAATATATTGGGGTTACGTGCACCCACAATTTTTACTACTGGTATACAGTGCCATTGTCTGACTGGGAATTCAAAGAATATATTGGGGTTATAAATACCCTCATTTCTTGCTACTGCCATATAGTGCCAGTTTCTGACTGGTAATTCAAAGAATATATTGGGGTTACGTGCACCCACAATTTTTACTACTGGTATACAGTGCCATTGTTTGACTGGGAATTCAAAGAGTATATTGGGAATACAAATACCCTCATTTCTTGCTACTGCCATATAGTGCCAGTTTCTGACTGGTAATTCAAAGAATATATTGGGGTTACGTGCACCCACAATTTTTACTACTGGTATACAGTGCCATTGTCTGACTGGGAATTCAAAGAGTATATTGGGAATACAAATACCCTCATTTCTTGCTACTGCCATATAGTGCCAGTTTCTGACTGGTAATTCAAAGAATATATTGGGGTTACGTGCACCCACAATTTTTACTACTGGTATACAGTGCCATTGTCTGACTGGGAATTCAAAGAATATATTGGGGTTATAAATACCCTCATTTCTTGCTACTGCCATATAGTGCCAGTTTCTGACTGGTAATTCAAAGAATATATTGGGGTTACGTGCACCCACAATTTTTACTACTGGTATACAGTGCCATTGTCTGACTGGGAATTCAAAGAGTATATTGGGAATACAAATACCCTCATTTCTTGCTACTGCCATATAGTGCCAGTTTCTGACTGGGAATTCAAAGAATATATTGGGGTTACGTGCACCCACAATTTTTACTACTGGTATACAGTGCCATTGTCTGACTGGGAATTCAAAGAATATATTGGGGTTATAAATACCCTCATTTCTTGCTACTGCCATATAGTGCCAGTTTCTGACTGGTAATTCAAAGAATATATTGGGGTTACGTGCACCCACAATTTTTACTACTGGTATACAGTGCCATTGTCTGACTGGGAATTCAAAGAGTATATTGGGAATACAAATACCCTCATTTCTTGCTACTGCCATATAGTGCCAGTTTCTGACTGGTAATTCAAAGAATATATTGGGGTTACGTGCACCCACAATTTTTACTACTGGTATACAGTGCCATTGTCTGACTGGGAATTCAAAGAATATATTGGGGTTATAAATACCCTCATTTCTTGCTACTGCCATATAGTGCCAGTTTCTGACTGGTAATTCAAAGAATATATTGGGGTTACGTGCACCCACAATTTTTACTACTGGTATACAGTGCCATTGTCTGACTGGGAATTCAAAGAGTATATTGGGAATACAAATACCCTCATTTCTTGCTACTGCCATATAGTGCCAGTTTCTGACTGGGAATTCAAAGAATATATTGGGGTTACGTGCACCCACAATTTTTACTACTGGTATACAGTGCCATTGTCTGACTGGGAATTCAAAGAATATATTGGGGTTATAAATACCCTCATTTCTTGCTACTGCCATATAGTGCCAGTTTCTGACTGGTAATTCAAAGAATATATTGGGGTTACGTGCACCCACAATTTTTACTACTGGTATACAGTGCCATTGTCTGACTGGGAATTCAAAGAGTATATTGGGAATACAAATACCCTCATTTCTTGCTACTGCCATATAGTGCCAGTTTCTGACTGGGAATTCAAAGAATATATTGGGGTTACGTGCACCCACAATTTTTACTACTGGTATACAGTGCCATTGTCTGACTGGGAATTCAAAGAATATATTGGGGTTATAAATACCCTCATTTCTTGCTACTGCCATATAGTGCCAGTTTCTGACTGGTAATTCAAAGAATATATTGGGGTTACGTGCACCCACAATTTTTACTACTGGTATACAGTGCCATTGTCTGACTGGGAATTCAAAGAGTATATTGGGAATACAAATACCCTCATTTCTTGCTACTGCCATATAGTGCCAGTTTCTGACTGGGAATTCAAAGAATATATTGGGGTTACGTGCACCCACAATTTTTACTACTGGTATACAGTGCCATTGTCTGACTGGGAATTCAAAGAATATATTGGGGTTATAAATACCCTCATTTCTTGCTACTGCCATATAGTGCCAGTTTCTGACTGGTAATTCAAAGAATATATTGGGGTTACGTGCACCCACAATTTTTACTACTGGTATACAGTGCCATTGTCTGACTGGGAATTCAAAGAGTATATTGGGAATACAAATACCCTCATTTCTTGCTACTGCCATATAGTGCCAGTTTCTGACTGGGAATTCAAAGAATATATTGGGGTTACGTGCACCCACAATTTTTACTACTGGTATACAGTGCCATTGTCTGACTGGGAATTCAAAGAATATATTGGGGTTATAAATACCCTCATTTCTTGCTACTGCCATATAGTGCCAGTTTCTGACTGGTAATTCAAAGAATATATTGGGGTTACGTGCACCCACAATTTTTACTACTGGTATACAGTGCCATTGTCTGACTGGGAATTCAAAGAGTATATTGGGAATACAAATACCCTCATTTCTTGCTACTGCCATATAGTGCCAGTTTCTGACTGGGAATTCAAAGAATATATTGGGGTTACGTGCACCCACAATTTTTACTACTGGTATACAGTGCCATTGTCTGACTGGGAATTCAAAGAATATATTGGGGTTATAAATACCCTCATTTCTTGCTACTGCCATATAGTGCCAGTTTCTGACTGGTAATTCAAAGAATATATTGGGGTTACGTGCACCCACAATTTTTACTACTGGTATACAGTGCCATTGTCTGACTGGGAATTCAAAGAGTATATTGGGAATACAAATACCCTCATTTCTTGCTACTGCCATATAGTGCCAGTTTCTGACTGGGAATTCAAAGAATATATTGGGGTTACGTGCACCCACAATTTTTACTACTGGTATACAGTGCCATTGTCTGACTGGGAATTCAAAGAATATATTGGGGTTATAAATACCCTCATTTCTTGCTACTGCCATATAGTGCCAGTTTCTGACTGGTAATTCAAAGAATATATTGGGGTTACGTGCACCCACAATTTTTACTACTGGTATACAGTGCCATTGTCTGACTGGGAATTCAAAGAGTATATTGGGAATACAAATACCCTCATTTCTTGCTACTGCCATATAGTGCCAGTTTCTGACTGGGAATTCAAAGAATATATTGGGGTTACGTGCACCCACAATTTTTACTACTGGTATACAGTGCCATTGTCTGACTGGGAATTCAAAGAATATATTGGGGTTATAAATACCCTCATTTCTTGCTACTGCCATATAGTGCCAGTTTCTGACTGGTAATTCAAAGAATATATTGGGGTTACGTGCACCCACAATTTTTACTACTGGTATACAGTGCCATTGTCTGACTGGGAATTCAAAGAGTATATTGGGAATACAAATACCCTCATTTCTTGCTACTGCCATATAGTGCCAGTTTCTGACTGGGAATTCAAAGAATATATTGGGGTTACGTGCACCCACAATTTTTACTACTGGTATACAGTGCCATTGTCTGACTGGGAATTCAAAGAATATATTGGGGTTATAAATACCCTCATTTCTTGCTACTGCCATATAGTGCCAGTTTCTGACTGGTAATTCAAAGAATATATTGGGGTTACGTGCACCCACAATTTTTACTACTGGTATACAGTGCCATTGTCTGACTGGGAATTCAAAGAGTATATTGGGAATACAAATACCCTCATTTCTTGCTACTGCCATATAGTGCCAGTTTCTGACTGGGAATTCAAAGAATATATTGGGGTTACGTGCACCCACAATTTTTACTACTGGTATACAGTGCCATTGTCTGACTGGGAATTTAAAGAGTATATTGGGAATACAAATACCCTCATTTCTTGCTACTGCCATATAGTGCCAGTGTCTGACTGGGAATTCAAAGAATATATTGGGGTTACGTGCACCCACAATTTTTACTACTGGTATACAGTGCCAATTTCTAACTAGGAATTCAAAATGCGCAAGGCTCCCGGAAAGGGACGTGGACGAGGCCGTGGGCGAGGTCGGGGGAATGGTTCTGGGGAGCAAGGTAGCAGTGAAGCCACAGGGCGTCCCGTGCCTACTCCTGTGGGGCAGCAAGCATTGCGCCACTCCACAGTGCCAGGGTTGCTTGCCACATTAACTAAACTGCAGGGTACAAACCTTAGTAGGCCCGAGAACCAGGAACAGGTCTTGCAATGGCTGTCAGAGAACGCTTACAGCACATTGTCCAGCAGCCAGTCAGACTCTGCCTCCTCTCCTCCTATTACCCAACAGTCTTGTCTTCCTTCCTCCCAAAATTCCGAAGCTTTACAGAACAATAACCCAAACTGTCCCTGCTCCCCAGAGCTGTTCTCCGCTCCTTTCATTGTCCTTCAACCTGCCTCTCCACGTCACGATTCCACGAACCTAACAGAGGAGCATCTGTGTCCAGATGCTCAAACACTAGAGTCTCCTCCATCTCCGTTCGATTTGGTGGTGGATGACCAGCAACCCACCCTCATCGACGATGATGTGACGCAGTTGCCGTCAGGGCATCCAGTTGACCGGCGCATTGTGCGGGAGGAGGAGATGAGACAGGAGTTGGAAGAGGAAGTGGTGGATGATGAGGACACTGACCCGACCTGGACAGGGGGGATGTCAAGCGGGGAAAGTAGTGTGGATGTTGAGGCAGGTGCAGCACCAAAAAGGGTAGCTAGAGGCAGAGGCAGAGGTCAGCAGCTTAGGCGAAGCCAGGCCACACCCGGAATCTCCCAAGATGTTCCAGTTCGTACCCAGCCCCGAAAAACTCCCACCTCGAGGGCACGTTTCTCGAAGGTGTGGAGTTTTTTCAAGGAATGCGCCGAGGACAGATATAGTGTTGTCTGCACAATTTGCCTCTCGAAATTGATTAGGGGCTCTGAGAAGAGCAACCTGTCCACCACTTCAATGCGCCGTCATTTGGAATCCAAGCACTGGAATCAGTGGCAGGCAGCAACGGCAGGACAAAGGCCGCCTGCCGTTCACGCCACTGCCACTGCCTCTGCCACTGCCTCTGCCTCTGCCACTGCCACTGCTGACTGTGCTGGCGATGCACTCCAGAGGACGAGCCAGGACACCACTTCATCTGCCTCCGCCACTTTGTTGACTTCTACCTCATCCTCCCCTGGTCCTGTCTTATCTCCTTCTCCTGCACCATCAAAGGCACCATCAGGCGTTTCTTTACAACAACCCACCATCTCTCAGACATTGGAGCGGCGGCAGAAATACACTGCTAACCACCCACACGCGCAAGCCTTGAACGCCAACATCGCTAAACTGCTGGCCCAGGAGATGTTGGCGTTCCGGCTTGTTGAAACTCCCGCCTTCCTGGACCTGATGGCAACTGCGGCACCTCGCTATGCCGTCCCTAGCCGTCACTACTTCTCCCGGTGTGCCGTCCCCGCCTTGCACCAGCACGTGTCACTCAACATCAGGCGGGCCCTTAGTTCCGCGCTTTGCACAAAGGTCCACTTGACCACCGACGCGTGGACAAGTGCATGCGGACAGGGACGCTACATTTCACTGACGGCACACTGGGTGAATGTAGTTGAGGCTGGGACTGCTTCCCAAACTGGCCCGGTGTACCTCGTCTCCCCGCCTAACATTCCTGGCAGGGACACGAGAAGAACACCCCCCTCCTCCTCCTCCTCTACCGCCTCCTCCTCCGCCACCGCCTCCTCCTCCGCCACCGCCTCCTCCTCCGCTGTTAGATTGACCCCAGCTACGAGTTGGAAACGTTGCAGCACTGGCGTTGGTAGACGTCAGCAGGCTGTGCTGAAGCTGATCAGCTTGGGGGACAGACAGCACACTGCCTCCGAGGTGAGGGATGCCCTCCTCGATGAGACGGCAATATGGTTTGAGCCGCTGCACCTGGGCCCAGGCATGGTCGTTTGTGATAACGGCCGGAACCTGGTAGCAGCTCTGGAGCTTGCCGGACTCCAACATGTTCCATGCCTGGCCCACGTCTTCAACCTAGTGGTGCAACGTTTCCTAAAGAGCTACCCCAATGTTCCAGAGCTACTGGTGAAAGTGCGGCGCATGTGCGCCCACTTTCGCAAGTCGACAGTAGCCGCTGCTAGCTTAAAATCTCTCCAGCAACGCCTGCATGTGCCACAACACCGGCTTTTGTGCGACGTCCCCACACGCTGGAACTCAACGTTTCAGATGTTGAATAGAGTGGTTGAGCAGCAGAGACCTTTGATGGAATACCAGCTACAAAACCCTAGGGTGCCACAAAGTCAGCTGCCTCAGTTTCACATCCATGAGTGGCCATGGATGAGAGACCTTTGTGACATCCTACGGGTCTTTGAGGAGTCCACAAGGAGGGTGAGCTCTGAGGATGCGATGGTGAGCCTTACAATCCCGCTCTTGTGTGTTCTGCGAGAATCCCTGATTGACATCAGGGATAACTCAGATCACACAGAGGAGTTAGGGATAGCATCCGATCCGTCACAGCTGGAGAGTAGGTCCACACATCTGTCCGCTTCACTGCGTTTAATGGAGGAGGAGGAGGAGGAGGAGGAGGAGGAAGAAGAGTTGTCCGATGATGTGATGGTGATACAGGAGGCTTCCGGGCAACTTCGAATCGTCCCATTGTTGCAGCGCGGATGGGTAGACATGGAGGATGAGGAGGAAATGGAGATTGAACTTTCCGGTGGGGCCAGAGGAGTCATGCCAACTAACACTGTGGCAGACATGGCTGAGTTCATGTTGGGGTGCTTTACAACCGACAAGCGTATTGTCAAAATCATGGAGGACAACCAGTACTGGATCTTTGCTATCCTTGACCCCCGGTATAAAAACAACATCTCGTCTTTTATTCCGGTAGAGGGGAGGGCCAATCGCATCAATGCTTGCCACAGGCAATTGGTGCAGAATATGATGGAGATGTTTCCAGCATGTGACGTTGGCGGCAGGGAGGGCAGTTCCTCCAGTAGGCAACCAAGTTCTCACCGGTCCACACAAACGAGGGGCACACTGTCTAAGGTCTGGGACACCTTGATGGCACCCCCTCGCCAAAGTGCCGCCACGGAGGGTCCTAGTGTCACCAGGCGTGAGAAGTATAGGCGCATGTTGCGGGAATACCTTTCCGACCACAGCCCTGTCCTCTCCGACCCCTCTGCGCCCTACACGTATTGGGTGTCGAAGTTGGACCTGTGGCTTGAACTTGCCCTATATGCCTTGGAGGTGCTGTCCTGTCCTGCCGCCAGCGTCCTATCTGAGAGGGTGTTCAGTGCAGCCGGTGGCATCATCACTGACAAGCGCACCCGTCTGTCAGCTGAGAGTGCCGACCGGCTCACTTTGATAAAAATGAACCACCACTGGATAGAGCCTTCATTTTTGTGCCCACCTGTGTAAAGCACCCCAACATGAAACTCCATGTCTGTACTCAACCTCTCCAATTCCTCCGCATCCTCATACTCATCCACCATAAGCGTTGCACAATTCTGCTAATACTAGGCTCCCTCCAACATGATTTCCCCCAACTCTGCTGGTTAGAGGCTCCCTCCACCCTGATTTCCACCAACTCTGCTGGTTAGAGGCTCCCTCCACCCTGCTTTCCCACAACTCTGCTGGTTAGAGGCTCCTTCCACCATGAATTTGCCAAAACTGGGCTGTTTAGAGGCTCCCTCCACCATGAATTGGTCCAAACTGGGCTGGTTAGAGGCTCCCTCCACCATTAATTGGTCCAAACTGGGCTGGTTAGAGGCTCCCTCCACCATGAATTTGCCCAAACTGGGCTGTTTAGAGGCTCCCTCCACCATGAATTTGCCCAAACTGGGCTGTTTAGAGGCTCCCTCCACCATGAATTGGTCCAAACTGGGTTTTTTAGAGGCTCCCTCCACCATGAATTGGTCCAAACTGGGCTGGTTAGAGGCTCCCTCCACCATGAATTGATCCAAACTGGGGTGGTTAGAGGCTCCCTCCACCATTAATTGGTCCAAACTGGGCTGGTTAGAGGCTCCCTCCACCATTAATTGGTCCAAACTGGGCTGGTTAGAGGCTCCCTCCACCATTAATTGGTCCAAACTGGGCTGGTTAGAGGCTCCCTCCACCATGAATTTGCCCAAACTGGGCTGTTTAGAGGCTCCCTCCACCATGAATTTGCCCAAACTGGGCTGGTTAGAGGCTCCCTCCACCATGAATTGGTCCAAACTGGGGTTTTTAGAGGCTCCCTCCACCATGAATTGGTCCAAACTTGGCTGTTTAGAGGCTCCCTCCACCATTAATTGGTCCAAACTGGGCTGGTTAGAGGCTCCCTCCACCATGAATTGGTCCAAACTGGGTTTTTTAGAGGCTCCCTCCACCATGAATTTGCCCAAACTGGGCTGTTTAGAGGCTCCCTCCACCATGAATTTGCCCAAACTGGGCTGGTTAGAGGCTCCCTCCACCATGAATTGGTCCAAACTGGGGTTTTTAGAGGCTCCCTCCACCATGAATTGGTCCAAACTTGGCTGTTTAGAGGCTCCCTCCACCATGAATTGGTCCAAACTGGGGTGGTTAGAGGCTCCCTCCACCATTAATTGGTCCAAACTGGGCTGGTTAGAGGCTCCCTCCACCATTAATTGGTCCAAACTGGGCTGGTTAGAGGCTCCCTCCACCATGAATTGGTCCAAACTGGGTTTTTTAGAGGCTCCCTCCACCATGAATTTGCCCAAACTGGGCTGTTTAGAGGCTCCCTCCACCATGAATTGGTCCAAACTGGGCTGGTTAGAGGCTCCCTCCACCATGAATTTCCCAAAACTTGGCTGTTTAGAGGCTCCCTCCACCATTAATTGGTCCAAACTGGGCTGGTTAGAGGCTCCCTCCACCATGAATTGGTCCAAACTGGGGTTTTTAGAGGCTCCCTCCACCATGAATTGGTCCAAACTTGGCTGTTTAGAGGCTCCCTCCACCATGAATTGGTCCAAACTGGGGTGGTTAGAGGCTCCCTCCACCATTAATTGGTCCAAACTGGGCTGGTTAGAGGCTCCCTCCACCATTAATTGGTCCAAACTGGGCTGGTTAGAGGCTCCCTCCACCATGAATTTGCCCAAACTGGGCTGTTTAGAGGCTCCCTCCACCATGAATTTGCCCAAACTGGGCTGGTTAGAGGCTCCCTCCACCATGAATTGGTCCAAACGGGTTTTTAGAGGCTCCCTTCACCATGAATTGGTCCAAACTTGGCTGTTTAGAGGCTCCCTCCACCATGAATTAGTCCAAACTGGGTTTTTTAGAGGCTCCCTCCACCATGAATTTGCCCAAACTGGGCTGTTTAGAGGCTCCCTCCACCATGAATTTGCCCAAACTGGGCTGGTTAGAGGCTCCCTCCACCATGAATTGGTCCAAACTGGGGTTTTTAGAGGCTCCCTCCACCATGAATTGGTCCAAACTTGGCTGTTTAGAGGCTCCCTCCACCATGAATTGGTCCAAACTGGGGTGGTTAGAGGCTCCCTCCACCATTAATTGGTCCAAACTGGGCTGGTTAGAGGCTCCCTCCACCATTAATTGGTCCAAACTGGGCTGGTTAGAGGCTCCCTCCACCATGAATTGGTCCAAACTGGGTTTTTTAGAGGCTCCCTCCACCATGAATTTGCCCAAACTGGGCTGTTTAGAGGCTCCCTCCACCATGAATTGGTCCAAACTGGGCTGGTTAGAGGCTCCCTCCACCATGAATTTCCCAAAACTTGGCTGTTTAGAGGCTCCCTCCACCATTAATTGGTCCAAACTGGGCTGGTTAGAGGCTCCCTCCACCATGAATTGGTCCAAACTGGGGTTTTTAGAGGCTCCCTCCACCATGAATTGGTCCAAACTTGGCTGTTTAGAGGCTCCCTCCACCATGAATTGGTCCAAACTGGGGTGGTTAGAGGCTCCCTCCACCATTAATTGGTCCAAACTGGGCTGGTTAGAGGCTCCCTCCACCATTAATTGGTCCAAACTGGGCTGGTTAGAGGCTCCCTCCACCATGAATTTGCCCAAACTGGGCTGTTTAGAGGCTCCCTCCACCATGAATTTGCCCAAACTGGGCTGGTTAGAGGCTCCCTCCACCATGAATTGGTCCAAACGGGTTTTTAGAGGCTCCCTTCACCATGAATTGGTCCAAACTTGGCTGTTTAGAGGCTCCCTCCACCATGAATTGGTCCAAACTGGGGTGGTTAGAGGCTCCCTCCACCATGAATTGGTCCAAACTGGGTTTTTTAGAGGCTCCCTCCACCATGAATTTGCCCAAACTGGGCTGTTTAGAGGCTCCCTCCACCATGAATTGGTCCAAACTGGGTTTTTTAGAGGCTCCCTCCACCATGAATTTGCCCAAACTGGGCTGTTTAGAGGCTCCCTCCACCATGAATTGGTCCAAACTGGGGTGGTTAGAGGCTCCCTCCACCATTAATTGGTCCAAACTGGGCTGGTTAGAGGCTCCCTCCACCATTAATTGGTCCAAACTGGGCTGGTTAGAGGCTCCCTCCACCATGAATTTGCCCAAACTGGGCTGGTTAGAGGCTCCCTCCACCATGAATTGGTCCAAACTGGGTTTTTTAGAGGCTCCCTCCACCATGAATTTGCCCAAACTGGGCTGTTTAGAGGCTCCCTCCACCATGAATTGGTCCAAACTGGGTTTTTAGAGGCTCCCTCCACCATGAATTGGTCCAAACTGGGCTGGTTAGAGGCTCCCTCCACCATGAATTGGTCCAAACTGGGGTGGTTAGAGGCTCCCTCCACCATTAATTGGTCCAAACTGGGCTGGTTAGAGGCTCCCTCCACCATGAATTGGTCCAAACTGGGCTGGTTAGAGGCTCCCTCCACCATTAATTGGTCCAAACTGGGCTGGTTAGAGGCTCCCTCCACCATGAATTTGCCCAAACTGGGCTGTTTAGAGGCTCCCTCCACCATGAATTTGCCCAAACTGGGCTGGTTAGAGGCTCCCTCCACCATGAATTGGTCCAAACTGGGGTTTTTAGAGGCTCCCTCCACCATGAATTGGTCCAAACTTGGCTGTTTAGAGGCTCCCTCCACCATTAATTGGTCCAAACTGGGCTGGTTAGAGGCTCCCTCCACCATGAATTGGTCCAAACTGGGTTTTTTAGAGGCTCCATCCACCATGAATTTGCCCAAACTGGGCTGTTTAGAGGCTCCCTCCACCATGAATTGGTCCAAACTGGGGTGGTTAGAGGCTCCCTCCACCATTAATTGGTCCGAACTGGGCTGGTTAGAGGCTCCCTCCACCATTAATTGGTCCAAACTGGGCTGGTTAGAGGCTCCCTCCACCATGAATTGGTCCAAACTGGGGTTTTTAGAGGCTCCCTCCACCATGAATTGGTCCAAACTTGGCTGTTTAGAGGCTCCCTCCACCATTAATTGGTCCAAACTGGGCTGGTTAGAGGCTCCCTCCACCATGAATTGGTCCAAACTGGGTTTTTTAGAGGCTCCCTCCACCATGAATTTGCCCAAACTGGGCTGTTTAGAGGCTCCCTCCACCATGAATTGGTCCAAACTGGGGTGGTTAGAGGCTCCCTCCACCATTAATTGGTCCAAACTGGGCTGGTTAGAGGCTCCCTCCACCATTAATTGGTCCAAACTGGGCTGGTTAGAGGCTCCCTCCACCATGAATTGGTCCAAACTGGGGTTTTTAGAGGCTCCCTCCACCATGAATTGGTCCAAACTTGGCTGTTTAGAGGCTCCCTCCACCATTAATTGGTCCAAACTGGGCTGGTTAGAGGCTCCCTCCACCATGAATTGGTCCAAACTGGGTTTTTTAGAGGCTCCCTCCACCATGAATTTGCCCAAACTGGGCTGTTTAGAGGCTCCCTCCACCATGAATTGGTCCAAACTGGGTTTTTTAGAGGCTCCCTCCACCATGAATTGGTCCAAACTGGGCTGGTTAGAGGCTCCCTCCACCATGAATTGGTCCAAACTGGGGTGGTTAGAGGCTCCCTCCACCATTAATTGGTCCAAACTGGGCTGGTTAGAGGCTCCCTCCACCATTAATTGGTCCAAACTGGGCTGGTTAGAGGCTCCCTCCACCATGAATTTGCCCAAACTGGGCTGTTTAGAGGCTCCCTCCACCATGAATTGGTCCAAACTGGGCTGGTTAGAGGCTCCCTCCACCATTAATTGGTCCAAACTGGGCTGGTTAGAGGCTCCCTCCACCATTAATTGGTCCAAACTGGGCTGGTTAGAGGCTCCCTCCACCATGAATTTGCCCAAACTGGGCTGTTTAGAGGCTCCCTCCACCATGAATTTGCCCAAACTGGGCTGGTTAGAGGCTCCCTCCACCATGAATTGGTCCAAACTGGGGTTTTTAGAGGCTCCCTCCACCATGAATTGGTCCAAACTTGGCTGTTTAGAGGCTCCCTCCACCATTAATTGGTCCAAACTGGGCTGGTTAGAGGCTCCCTCCACCATGAATTGGTCCAAACTGGGTTTTTTAGAGGCTCCCTCCACCATGAATTTGCCCAAACTGGGCTGTTTAGAGGCTCCCTCCACCATGAATTGGTCCAAACTGGGGTGGTTAGAGGCTCCCTCCACCATTAATTGGTCCAAACTGGGCTGGTTAGAGGCTCCCTCCACCATTAATTGGTCCAAACTGGGCTGGTTAGAGGCTCCCTCCACCATGAATTTGCCCAAACTGGGCTGGTTAGAGGCTCCCTCCACCATGAATTGGTCCAAACTGGGTTTTTTAGAGGCTCCCTCCACCATGAATTTGCCCAAACTGGGCTGGTTAGAGGCTCCCTCCACCATGAATTGGTCCAAACTGGGGTTTTTAGAGGCTCCCTCCACCATGAATTTGCCCAAACTGGGCTGTTTAGAGGCTCCCTCCACCATGAATTGGTCCAAACTGGGTTTTTTAGAGGCTCCCTCCACCATGAATTGGTCCAAACTGGGCTGGTTAGAGGCTCCCTCCACCATGAATTGGTCCAAACTGGGGTGGTTAGAGGCTCCCTCCACCATTAATTGGTCCAAACTGGGCTGGTTAGAGGCTCCCTCCACCATTAATTGGTCCAAACTGGGCTGGTTAGAGGCTCCCTCCACCATGAATTTGCCCAAACTGGGCTGTTTAGAGGCTCCCTCCACCATGAATTTGCCCAAACTGGGCTGGTTAGAGGCTCCCTCCACCATGAATTGGTCCAAACTGGGGTTTTTAGAGGCTCCCTCCACCATGAATTGGTCCAAACTTGGCTGTTTAGAGGCTCCCTCCACCATGAATTGGTCCAAACTGGGGTTTTTAGAGGCTCCCTCCACCATGAATTGGTCCAAACTGGGTTTTTTAGAGGCTCCCTCCACCATGAATTTGCCCAAACTGGGCTGTTTAGAGGCTCCCTCCACCATGAATTGGTCCAAACTGGGGTGGTTAGAGGCTCCCTCCACCATGAATTGGTCCAAACTGGGGTGGTTAGAGGCTCCCTCCACCATTAATTGGTCCAAACTGGGCTGGTTAGAGGCTCCCTCCACCATTAATTGGTCCAAACTGGGCTGGTTAGAGGCTCCCTCCACCATGAATTTGCCCAAACTGGGCTGGTTAGAGGCTCCCTCCACCATGAATTGGTCCAAACTGGGTTTTTTAGAGGCTCCCTCCACCATGAATTTGCCCAAACTGGGCTGGTTAGAGGCTCCCTCCACCATGAATTGGTCCAAACTGGGGTTTTTAGAGGCTCCCTCCACCATGAATTTGCCCAAACTCTGCTGGTTAGAGGCTCAATCCACCCTGATTTTCAAAACAAATGTTGGTGCCAACCTCAACTTACTACAAGGGCCAAATTCACTGCTGGTGACAAGCTCTCCTCACTGCAAGTGCCAAATACACATGTTTCAAGGTGTTTTCCTACTGTCAGAGAGGTGGTATTGAGTGTGTAAAGTGTGTAGTTGTTAGGCTGTGATGTTGGGGTAATAGAGGGTCTTTGGTGTGTTAGATGCCCCCAGACATGCTTCCCCTGCTGTCCCAGTGTCATTCCAGAGGTGTTGGCATCATTTCCTGGGGTGTCATAGTGGACTTGGTGACCCTCCAGACACGGATTTGGGTTTCCCCCTTAACGAGTATCTGTTCCCCATAGACTATAATGGGGTTCGAAACCCGTTCGAACACACGAACATTGAGCGGCTGTTCGAATCGAATTTCGAACCTCGAACATTTTAGTGTTCGCTCATCTCTACTGGGCACCAGTGCTGGGCACCAGTGGTAGACCAACCACATAAGTCACTGGTTCCTTATCAGTGACCAACTGAGGCCATTGATTACTCTCAGTGGTCAGATGTACCTAAGGGTTTACAGCGAAGAGACGGAAAGGGCACCAGTGGTAGACATCAGAGTGCTGGGCACCAGTGGTCGACATCAGAGTGCTGGGCACCAGTGGTCGACATCAGAGTGCTGGGCACCAGTGGTAGACATCGGAGTGCTGGGCACCAGTGGTAGACATCGGAGTGCTGGGCACCAGTGGTCGACATCGGAGTGCTGGGCACCAGTGGTCGACATCAGAGTGCTGGGCACCAGTGGTAGACATCGGAGTGCTGGGGGCAGGTGATTATGCTCTTTGGAGCAATGAGGATCTTAACTTTGCTCCAGACAGGTTTGCAGTAACACCCTGGTTGCTCCAAAGAGCTAATCTGCATCTTGACAAAAAAAGCAGTATGTCAGCAATGGAGGTACCAATTTACAAGGAGATAGCACAATTTGATTCTAACCTATCTCCAGGGCTGGGTTGATATTCTGGGTTCTGGGGACAGACAATGTTTTACAGGCTACTGTCTATGTACATGTACTGCAGCTTGTCAGTCACTGCAGAGAGGGGCGAGGGGAGGAGGAGGAGAGCACTTCCCTCTTAAATACACTAGACCCATTAACTATGTGTGCATTTTTCCGTTTCAGCGCCCCTAGTAGCTAAATGGTACAATATTTTTAGTACCAGTACAGACCTGTTACCAGTGGCATAACTACCACAGTAGCAGTGGTAGCAGCAGCCACAGGGCCCAACACCTTAGGGGGCCTGGGCCCCCTCACTAGTTAATATGCCAAAAAAATAAATAAACAATAAATTTTACTTTTTGAGGTGTCAGGTTCCGGGCAGTGGAGAGTTTCAGTGTGCGTCCTGACAGTGGGGGAGGGGCGGAGACATTGTACAGGAAGAAGAGAGAGCCGGGGGATGGAGTGAGCAGCGCTGAGGACTTATGAAGAGTGAGTGCAGACTGGTGAGTTTAACCCATGTGTGCAGGGCAGGCTGTCAGTATGGAGGGGGGGCCCATGTCAAAGGTTCGCCATGGGCCCCTGCCATTCCTAGTTATGCCACTTCCTGTGACTGTAATATATTGCCCTTACATAGGGCAGCATGCAAGTTGACAAATCCACTCTAAATACTAAAGTTTTCAGACAGTCAGAAAATGATACTTGAATGTTGGTCGTGAAGCCATACAGCTCTATATCAGCACTGGCCAGGATGGAATTAGGTGCTCAAGTTTATTTCAGATACAAATGCAGGACTTGGCAATCGGTCTGTTAGGTCTGATATTCAGGCACTAGTAGACTGTGAAATGCTTCCATTGATGTCCGCTCCTGTCTTTGCAGTGTGAATTGGAGCAAGCAGATAACACTGAGGCTTTCCTGATTGTATATGACGGTGTTAAAGTATATGCAGAGACGGATTTTTACCTATTAAACCTATGCTGTTCGGTATGTTTTAATATCTCTTTACATTATTTTATTTTTTTCATCTACATCTACAGAAATAATCACAATACACCAGCACTTCGTATTATGGGGGGCAATTTTCAGCTTGTACTTTGTACACCAGAGGCAGCAGCAATCTCATTAGTTATCAGTGGGTAGGGTTACAATGAATGTTAATACCTCTATTACCAAGCTGGAGACAGATCATAGTTAATGGGGATTGTTCCCCTTCCCTTCCAATCTGCCTACAATACTTTCCCATGGGAAGTAAAAGTCACATAATTTCTAACTAGTCTGGACTACATAAAGGCAGTTCCAAACACACAATTGGTACTTTTGGATATGACTGCCATTATGTATATCTGGGCTGGAGATATAGGTGCCGTTACCTGTCAGAAAGGGGGGTCTGTGAGGAGCGCCCCTCCTGACAGTAGAGTCCATAGCACTGTACTGTGAGAGGGGGCCTTCCTTGCCACCGATGGTGAGAACCCCCCCTCCCCCCCCAGTACTAGTCTATGGACGAGTACTGTCAGGAGGAGGGGGGAGGTGTTCCTCACTGCTCAGCGTCATTGTTGGGCAGTAAGGAATGCCCCCTCTGACAGTACAGCGCTACTGTCTGGGTGGGTATTACTCACAGACTATCAAAAACGCCCTTCTGACACTGAAGAGCTAATGGTAATGGCACCAGGGGCACATAAAGGGAAAGCCGTCAGTGCACTGAATTCAGTGCACTGTTGACTTTCTAGCCGTATATAACACCGCATGTGCCCGAGGACAGCAAAGGTCCTCTTTAATATGCAACTGTATTTCCTAGCAGTATATCAACTCTAGAGCATCTCTTCCTATAGCTCTGTATTACAATGTGTATCTGTTACTTCAGTTACTAGTGCAGGAACACACTTCTATTGTTACTTCTTATCTGAGTGATTTTGATTTTACTCTATATACAAGCAGATAAGATTCCAAGAAGTCTATGGAGAGGGGAGGAGGAGGAGGAAAGATACAGAGATATGGGGCCATCTACAGCATTTAATAAATCACTTCTGTCAAGAAAAGGCTGTATAGTCGTTCTTTATAACTGCTGTGTCTATAGTGCAGATATCTCTCTGCTTTCAGGACTTCTCCTCTTCCTTCCCAACCCCTCTCCATAGATGTATAGTGTACAGATCACTGGCAGATAGAGGCATATAAGTGAAGAAACGAGCACTTTTCTTTAGTACATTACTAAGATTGTTCCCTTCTCTTGAGCTATGGATAATATATAAAATCATACCTACATGACTTTGGATCTAAGTGATACAATTGTAACACATGGACATTATGGAGTTAACCAGACTTTAATTTTTGCATATATTTTATCCTGTACTTGACAATTGTACATCGATATCATAATCCAGCACACAGAAAAAGCAAAAATAACAAAGTATAAAATAGGACACATGGAAAGAGCCGAGATTTGCATTTTTATATAGAGTCCTGTCGGAGCAGAATAAAAGAAATAAATGCAAAATTGATGGGATGCAAATGACGCTTTAAAGGTAGAGTATATTGAAATTTCATCTGTCATGCTATGTGATCTAGGAGAAATCATTATATATGCATTGTTGGACTGATCATCCAGAGTGACTTTGAACATTTACAACCTCAATTTTATATGTTAAGGTTTATTTTATAATTAAAATTGCAATTGAAAAAAGGAATTCAGAAAAATCCTTGCGATACCTGACTAATGTTAGCAGTGGGCAGCACGGTGACACAGAGGTTAGTAGGCCCCAATGTCATATCTACAACAGGCCCCTCGTACTGTACCATGTGACATTCATAATGGGATCTTCTCTTCTTGGTATCTGGACCCCTCAAGCACCAGGGTCCTCCTATTTCCTTTGCCACCACTATGGCTCTACGAAGAGCTCGATGTGGGGCAGGTGATGATGCGGTAGGAGCACTTATTGGAAATTTTACTAAATAATGGCAGTATAAGTGGGTATGGCCAGAATGGAAAGGCACACAAATCTTCTGAGAGCTACAGTTGCCAATGGCACAATGCACAAAGACAGTTGTGGTTCTCTTAAGCAGTGGTTCTCTCAGAGTTTTTATCTGCTACAGGAGCAATGATGTGGAACAAGTATACCAGTGCCTCCATAAGGCCTGCAAAATAGTGTCAGGGTCTACTTCTCAGCTCTCATTTTTTTGGCAATGGGTTATCTAAGCTATGTGCCAAAAGAGCTATGCTTAGCTCCCTCATATCTCAGCTGCGGGCACAACAAGATGTTCCAGTTCATGAAATGCAGGGCTGCAGCCCAACAAAAGTTTATAACCAACTTACTTTTTAATAAGAAATCTGTTCCTTACATAACTCTCACTTATATGCCACTAGAGTTATGCAAGAAATCCCTGTGTAGCTCCCCACCATAGCATGACAGACTGGATTTCCCCAGGGCCAAACTGGTTGAGTCCAGCTCAGAGGTGTAGCTAGTAGGGGGGCAGAGGGGGTGGCCGCACCGGGCTCACTGACTTTGTGGGGCCCACTCCGGGGATGCCATTAATACTTTACTTTTAACTAGATTGGTGTCTACAGACACAGATCTAGTTAAAACCCAACATTGTCTTGTAAAGCGCAAGCTGCTTCAGGCCTGCAATTTACAAGACACTGAGAGCAGACAAAACACGTCTGCTCTTGGCTCGGGCCGGCGTGATGACATCATCATGACTCCTGCATCATGACGCAGAGGTCCTATGCGTTGACCCTGTGCCTAGACAAGGAGGCAGCAGCAGCTCTATTCATGCACATTTATGGGTGTTTTACTAGTATATGAAATTGTTAGGAGGGGGAATATAAGGGAGGATTCATTAGAGGGCATTAGTACAATGGATGGATCATAGTACAATGGCTGGCACTGCTACACTGGAGATTTAGCAGAGCTGAGTGTGCGCTGAACCCTGCTGCACACTCAGCTCTGCTGCATCGGACTGCTACATCGCACACTGCTACTTCGGCCAGCACTGCTACATCGGGCTGTGCACTCAGCTTGGCTACTCCGGAGATGCAGCCGAGCAGAGTGCACGCCCAGCACTGCTACATCGGAGATGAAGCAGAGCTGGCTGTTCGCTGAGATCGACTACTCCGGAGTAGCCAAGCTGAGTGCACGGCCCGATGTAGCAGTGCTGGCCGATGTAGCAGTGTCCGATGTAGCAGAGCTGAGTGTGCATCAGGGTTCAGCTGAACCTGCTGCACACTCAGCTCTGCTGCATCGGACACTGCTACATCGGCCAGCACTGCTACATCGGCCGTGCGATCAGCTCGACTACTACTATATACAAAACAATATAAAAACATATATACACAGCAGTCTAAACCTCAATTTGGGCACCACAACCACCAAGGAGAAACAGGCTATATACACAGATATAAACCATACAACCTCCCTCACATACCAGTAATTACAATGAGAATGTGAGCCCCATACAACATAGTTTATATTAGTGAAAAGTTAACACAAGGGGCTCACAATCTACATTAAAAACAAAATTAATAATAATATATTGAGGTCTATGACCAGTCACTCATTTGTTGGGGATTAAACTCAAGAGATTCAAAACACTACTAAAAAATTACATACGCCAACCCTAAAACAATGCGAAACCTAAATGATAGATGTAGCAAAAACAATTTCATAATTTACCCCAGATATGTCCATCCTTATCTCAAATTTGGTTAAGAAATCCAATTTCTCATGAAGCAAATTACAATATTGTGACAAGTTAGTAAAACCATTGTGCATCTACACGTAGCCACAAATAGCATATCATCTTGTGACATAATATTGTGGAATCATGTTGCCTTGAAAAGCTGCTCATCATGTGACTTATATCCAGCCAAGAGAAGAGGGAAAGAAGGACATATCTCCATTTATGATGCTACATGACAAATTCACTTATAAGAAATCTGTCTGTAGCTTGTCATGAAACTTACATAAGATCTTCCTAATGCATAGAAATGTATAGCTGCCATCATACCCTGGCCCATATGACTGCCAAGATAATAGTAAAGATGATCACTATAGAAATATAGGCTCGGAAGAGACACATGTCAAGAACTTGTGCGACCAGCAGCCATTCATTGGTGATTTCCCCTTCACAGGTGTTCTTTATATGCTGCCTGATCAGAGTGATCTCCTTCAGCATACTGGACATCAGCTTCACGTTGTCCTTTGTTGCAGAAGCTTCTACAGATGTTCCTTTGATGCCCTCAGAATCATTATTGTTACAGTTAGGGAGGTCCACTGTGAAAATAATAATGGTTAAATGGAGTAACTCTTTGTTGTGTTGAGAAGAATGGTGGCCCCCTTGTTTGAGCTCTTCCAAAAAGATCTAAGGTCTCAGCAATGGAGGAACTTTTAACCACTCTAAAGCCAAGAGCTCATTACAACCGTACAACTACAGACTTAAATTTAGGAGATAATAAGTTGAAAGTGGACATATGATATTATAATACCTAATTATTAAATTTCAGCCTATTCTGAATGGTTTGATAGCGTTAAAAGTCTTACCATTTTCTATTTGCTGGGAGCATTTTGAGGTGTAAGCCTGTACTACATCTTTCATGAAGAACAAGACAGGAATTTTTTCCAGGACCAAAGTTTTTACCCATCGTGGAATTTGTAGATGGAAATTCTGCTGGCGGACCATCCGGACTATAAAGATACTTTCCATCATGCCAATCACGAGTAGTGCCAAGCACATTGCAAAGTAAACACCTGACATGATAAAAATTAGCAGGTTAGACAATAAAACAAGACTGGCTGTGTACATAGTATGTATTAGAATAAATAAGTTCCTCCAAGTTATTTTATGTGGCCTGCATGGCCTCTCACTTTCTCTGGAGGAAGACTTCCTTAACCAGGACTTGGCAAGGAGGCAGTGCCAGCAGAGGGAGCGACGCTAACTGGTAAGGGTTACCTCTTCTGTCTTTCCGCAGTAGACCTTAAAGGAGTTGTCCCATCACAAGGATCCTATCTATACCTCTTGTTAATGTGGATGTAAGACTTTTCCTAAATACACTGCTTCAGAAAAACTGCTTTGTTTGTCCACTATCTTACTTTATTCAATTCATTGTTGACACAGCCCTGACTTAGCTGCTCATGAGTCAAGTGATGTATCTGCTGCTCTCAGAGGGAAGGAGGGGCTAAGTGCACGGGATCGAGCCTGTGTTTCTAGCTATTCCTGTGTCTACACCATGTGACCTAGCTTCCTGCTATCAGATAGGGGAGAGGAGCTGCTTTCATTTGTGAACTCGTCTTCTGGTCTCCCAGTTATCAGGCTAGCTAATTCAATTCATTATGGCAGAGACAGGCAGTCTCTGTATGTAACACAGAATGGAGTTGCTGCTGCCTGTACTTCATAGTCCAATATTGTGTATATAGTGTTTAAGGACCTTTGATGACATCACAGGCCCTTCAGCTGCCCCATAGGATCATGCTATGCGGTGGGCAGAGGTACACACTAATTTGGGGGCGGAGCTAAATGACAGGGTGCATGTGATACCCCGCCCACCAAATGATGCAAGAAACCAGGAAGAAAGAAGATTTTACAGCAGTGAAGACTGGTGAGTATGCGACGTGGGAATACCCCTTTAAGCAGGTGGCTGAACCATGTATCCTAAATCTGTTTGGGCTCTGTTCTGTCCATCATTGACAGGATCTGTTTTTCTGTTTTCCAGATCCTCAGACAGACCACAGGAGTGGAGATAAAGGCACAAATGTGAATGTAGTGAAAGAGGAGATTGGGTTGGCTGCCTCAATGAACAAGGGTTTTATACTTGATCCAGGGTTTTATATTGACTGCCAGATTGGAGTTGGGAAAAAATTTTTTCGCCTGAAATGGAGCAAATAGCATGAGCCTCATGGGTTCCTCTACCTTCTATCAACACTGTAGGGTTATAGATTGGACTGATGTCTTTATCCAACCTCATCTACTATGTAACTATGTAAGACCTGGTTGTCGCAGGGGCTGGGACAACCAAGGAGGACTATAGCTAGGTTTGATCAGAGACAAGTACACAACTATGCACAACTTATACGAACTATTTGCCAAAATTAAAGAATTTTTTCAAACTTTTCTTTTTTTCTTCTTCCTCTTACCAATTAATGGTGTCCCAACCGCAGGTAAAGTATCTGAAATAATGAGGAGGAACACAGAGTAACCCAGAAGAAGAGTGATCTTGAATGATATCCTCTCTCCACTCTCCGGAGGCAGATAGAATCCAGCAACATCCATAATCATGAGGAACATACTGGGCAAAATCAGAGTCATAACGTAGAAGAGAGGTTTCCTTTGGATGACTATCTATCATAACACAAAGAAGATAAAGAGGAAACACAATGGAAATGAAATGAGAAATCCTGTCACCTTGAATATATAATCCTCAGGTTATAGAGCAGGAGGAGCTAAGCAGCATTGTGTGGGAGTTGCTGGTCTCCTCCTGAACCAGACAGGGGACTTCCAGTTTTTGGCCTAGCAGCGGGTCGGAGCCTATTAAGGAAAGCTCTGGCTCCGGACCGCTGCTGGCTATTCAATTGTACTTGTGTCCTGGTAGTAAGCGTTCCTCCTGCCCTGTTTGCCTGTGCTCTGACCCTCTTGCCTTGACCTCTGACCCTGCTTTTGCCTCGTGATTTTTGTACTGTTTCTGCTCCTGTTTATGACCCCAGCTTGTCTTTAGACCTCTGCTTCCTGAATACCGATTTTGTACTGCTCCACTGCTCCTATTAGTGACTGGGCCTGCCTGACGTTCCCTTTGGATTTCCCACTGTACTGCGTTGCCCTCTTGTTGATGACCTGGACCTACAATTTGACTCTCTGTTGCCACCTGCTGACCACCCGCCACAGCCTTCTGGATCCTTGGATCTGCACCGCTATCTGAAACACCTGCTGGTAAGAGATCTCAGTGTTTGATTTACTGTGATTTGTGGTGCTCTGTGTGTTTGGTATTTCCTGACCCATGCCACTCCACCTGGCAGTGCCGCAAAGTCCATCTCCACCATCTGGGGCTCTGGTGAACACCATTGTGGGGTTGGAGTTGGTGCAGCCCAGGGGGTGTTGGACACTCAACGCCATATTAACCATTTTGATCAGTGTATCTAGTACTGGTTCTCACTTTGACTCAGAACTGTATATGCTATCCTAACATAATCTATTGTTAAGAAAGGTCATCACTATCAGAATGGCTGGCATCCCCACCAATGCGCTGCTTCAAGGCTAGGTTCAGACAACAGAATTTGTAGAGGAACTTGAGATGGTCTTCTGCTCAAGATTACTCTCCAAATTCCAGCCCTATAGATCCTGCAACAGAAACCTGAAATAAAACTTTGCAGTTTTGTTCGTTTACTAGCCCTAGAAATAATGGGGATGATTAATGTGAGCCTCGAAGATTGCTACAGAATACCAGGAAAGATTGAGCTTGACACTTCTATTTCCAATGTCATGAAAAAAAAAGAAGCATCTGTTGCTGCCTCCCATTGAGAACAATAGGAGATGAGAGAGGTTACTATAGGAGATAGGTTACTAATCCAATTTGAAGCTGATTTTTAAGTGTTTTCTGCCTCAAAATCAGCTACAAAATAAGCAATGTAAAACAAGCCTAAGAGGTTGGGGTGATCATATGGGTCCCAAGTATCTCATCACAGATCCAGTGGCACCATGTCCTAAATTTGGCACATCTAACACATACTACAGTGAGGTTGTGACTTTTTTATTGCAAATTAGCTCAAAAAGCCAGAAAATATTTTGCCGTTTTTTGTCCTCAGAATTCTGAAGTGCAGGGATTGATGAATTCTCCACCAGGTTAAATTTAGAATTAGTAAATTTGCCCCAGTGTCCTAATGTTGGAACCTCCGGTTTTCCATTGTACTCTGTGTTTGAACCTAATAGAAATTGATCAATTGTCCTGCAGCGCCACCAAAGGGGAAACGATGCACTACAGGTTGCTTATTCAAATCAATATCCATTTAATGCATAAATTCCTTGTACAGGAACATAGAAGTCCCAAATGAAAGACTCATCTTTATCCGCTCAGAAGCCACACAGCCCCTTTAGCACATAGTTGACCTAAGAAAAAATTGCCATCATTATGGTCACTCTCAGTTCGAATTAAAAGGGTTTTCCTATGAAAGACATGTATGCCATATCCTCAGTATATTCCATTAGTGTCTGATAGATGCAAGTCACACCTCGGGTTCTGTCCCCCGGCTTCACCTCACCCGGACCCTTGCTGACATTGAGATCCAGACTGTTCTTGGTGGTTGACCTTAATAGAAACAGCTGAGCTTTTGTCCATAGAAGTCAATGGGAGTTACAGAAACAACATCAAAGACCATGTGGATTTACTGTAGATCTGTCCTAAATGCCTTTTTTGCGCCATCTCCTTTAATACATAACTATTGTCAACTGTTTATCCTTTAATACCTTAAAGTCTACAATAGAGAAATCTTAAATTAACTTACGGTAAACTCGATCTCACCAAGATTTTTGACACGATCCTGAATAATGGTGAACGTAGAAATCAAGTTGATGAGATCCCACTCTCCATCATTCATGTAACTGGTATGGAAATCATTTATTCGATCTGTATGTTCCATTACTGTTATATTTATCTCCTGAGCTGCAAGTAGAAAAGAGTATTATAGACCTGTATACGACATTTCATCAAACTATAGTGAGTCTGTGTAACGTCTGCTTAAAGGGATTCTACCATTAAAACACATTTTTTTCTTGTTAACATGTAGGAATAGCCTTAAGAAAGGCTATTCTTCTCCTACCTTTAGATGTCTTCTCTGTGCCGCCGTTCCGTAGAAATCCTGATTTTCTTTGGTATGCAAATGAGTTCTCTCGCAGCACTGGAGGCGGTCCCCAGTGCTCAAACAGCACTGGGGGCGTCCCCAATGGTACAAGAGAAATCTCCAGCGACGCCTCCATCTTCTTCAGGAACGTCCTCTTCACGCGTCTTCTTCCGGTGCAGGCGGTCAAACTTGTAGGCATTGGGCAGAGCCAACTGCACATGCCCACGGCCACAAGAAAAATGGCTGCTTACTCAGTAAGTAATTGTGCTCCGTAAGGGTAACATTTGATATTCCATACAATGTACTGGCAAGCAGTAAATATGATAGAATTGGAGAAAAATTGTTTTTGTGCAACTTTCTTAGGGGGCATTAACACTTACACCCGTCCCGTCCTATTCTCCTGGAAAACTGGACAGGGGATGGCTTGCCGGCAGTCAGTTTTAAAATCCATTCATTTGTGGCCTCCGTATACTGACCTCAAGCAAGCCATCCCCTATCCAGTTTCCCCGGGAAATAGGACGGAGACCTGGCGGGTGGGCATGGGCGTGAGTGTGAATGCCCCCTCAAGGCGCTTTGTTTTTACAGCATTCACTGTGCAGCCAAAATGTCATGTCACTTGTGTTCTATGAATTTGTATGATTCCATGGATGCATAGAGCAGCCTGCAATAGAAGTAAATGCCAGACAAGCCTGGGATCCTTCTATAGGCTATCAGCTGTCATGGAAATGGATCACAAGCCCTGGATTTCATTCCAGGGACCAGCGATCCTCCCCAAAATGGCGGCATCCATGATTTTCTGTATAACTCATGTTAAAATAAATATATTGGGCCCTGGCACCTCTGACCCACCCTGTTATTCAATCTGCTCTGCCCACTTTCAAGTGTCGAGCAAGGGGCAGAATGGGGGATGTGGCACTTCTTTGGTATCAGATTAGCACCCATCTATGCGAATGGAGTCGTTGGGTTGATACATTTGACCCAATGGGTTATAAAATAATACAAGAAAAATTAATCGTGAAGATAAGAATGAAACCAGTTAGTGGTCAATTCTTGGTCATGGTCAAGTCCATTTAGAAGGATATCTTACATACCTGTGTGAAGCCAACTAGAAAAGGAGATTGAACACCTTTGTGTATCAAATGGGAAGTAGTAAATGTTCAGACTGCAGGTAGTTGTAATAATTAGCGGCTTGGTGTTAATGACTCTCCCAGTATATTGCAAATGGACATAAGGAGCTTCTGGAGACCTTGTAGCTTCCACACTAAGACAAAGATATTAAGTAATGATTACAGACGGCCTTACCTACCCTGTTTCCCCGAAAATAAGTCATCCTCCGAAAGTAAGACATAGCAGTGGTTTTGTTGAATTGCCTAATATAAGGCACTCCCCGAAAGTAAGACATCCCCAATAATAATAATCTTTCTGCACAAAGATTGTATGAAGAAAAACATTGCAGCCGGTTGAACACTGTGCGCGATGTTCCGTGTACACAGGTATGCCGGCTGCTGATGCCGCTGCGATACGTAGATGAGCTGGGAGATGCCCGCTGTGCATACACTAAGCATCGTATGTGGAGGGGAATCCACTCTCCCAGCTCATCCCACAGCAGATGGAACAATGGATACAACGTACGGTATCGCAGCAGCCGGCTTTCCTATGCACACGTAGCACCGCACACAGCGTTCAGCCGGCTGCAATGTTTTTCTTCATACAGTCTTTACACAGCAAGCACATCTCAGTATAGCACAGTGGTGGCAACAGCACACAAAAATAAAATGTCATCCCCTGAAAATAAGACATAGCATATCTTTAGGACCAAAATTTAATATAAGACAATGTCTTATTTTCGGGGAAACACAGTATCACTTTGTACACAAGGCTTGATACCACATATAGATCAAAAATAGACAGTAAAACACTAGGCACAAGGGAAGCCTGTTCTATTGGAGGAAGGGGGTGATAACTGTTCTTTTTATACACAGTTATCATCTTGAAGGGGTTGAGCGGATCTTGAGATTTCAGGATCGTTTTTATAATCCGAATTTCTAATAATTTTCCATCCGAACCAGATCCCAATTCTGATCCTAATGCAAGTCAATGGGATTTTTTAATGATCGAAAATCGAACTCTAAAAACAATCCTATTCACTACACAGCGTGGAAGCGTTCAATTATTGTACTCCACGCTGTGTAGTGATTAAAAAATCTGCTGGCTACTTAGTCCCCCCTGCTGTCCGGTTACCTACACAGAACCGCTGCTGCCTCCCCTCCCGATGTGTACGCCGATTCCCGGAGCTCCTGGTTGTTGTTCTCTGTCTGTTTCTCTTCTCTCTCATTCAGACGTCGGCAGAGCGACGTATGCGCCCCGCCTCCCTGTTGAATCACTCATGTCTCCGTGCCCTGTACCCGCCCACACTCTTCTAAGCCACAACGAGCCCTGCCTACTCCCAGCATCAGTAACACTAGCCTAGGAAGGCGGGGGCATGCATGGCGCTCTCCCGACGTGTGAATGAGAGAGGAGAGGACAGAGAACAATGGCACGGAGCTCTGGCGCTCTGTGCAAGTAACTAGGGTTGAGCGATCGGGATCAGAATTCCGTTCCCGATCTTTTTTAGGCAGGATCGGAACCCGATCGCAATCGTGAAATTTACTTGATTGCCGATCGGGATCCAATCTTTTCTGATCCCAATAGCTCAATCCTACTCGCACTTTTTAAATTGATGACCTATGCTCAGCATGAAAGATCAGTATGGGTCTGATGTTCAGTACACCTGCTGATCAGCATTTTAAAAGCGTTTTGGCTCAAAAGAGTGACATGACCTCTTTGCTGTTTACATTACACTCCACCTAATTGATAGAGGCCGCACAATGTAATTGCAGTCTAGTTCCATAGATATGAATGGGACAAGTGCTATAACAGTGTGTGATTTAAAGAGTTAAGGGGTCACAGCACTCACAAAAACGCAACAGCCCCTTCTAACAGTTGGGCACTGGGAGACTGCTGTCACTCCTGATCTTTTATCACTAAGAAAGAATTGGACACCCCCTTTAAATGTGACCAATCAGCTCTCCGTGGCAGGTCAGTTTTAAGACTTACTTCTATTTCTTATAAAATAATAATTCTAGATTATCTTTTTTTTTTTTTTTTTTTTTAAATTGTTTATTTATGAAAATTTGTAACAATAAAGAAACACAACATGTCTACCAAGCCAGAGGAGATCACAAAGAACAGTACAATAGAAAATGATGAAATTACAAATGGTAAACTAGGTAGAAACAAAAAGAAAAAGGGGAGACAGGGAAGACAAACACAAACCAGACAAGACAAGGCTGGGGAAAGGGAGGGAGAAAAAACCAGAAGTTCTAGATTATCTTTACTTACATCTCTGCTGTTCCGCAGTTGCACATCCTTGGAAATACATAAATAAATTGACCACTGGGAGTTACCTATACCTTTATATTCAGACACTATCTGTAAGTTTTGACAATATCAGACAGTGTAGGGGCACACTTTATCGAGAAAGGGAATAATAATAACCAGTGGTATGGAATGGAATGGCACAAGACAGAGTTCGATTAAAAAAAAAAAATCTGCTCCAGGCTGCCATGGGGATTGCAGGCATTTACAGGGGTGTAACTTGAGTGGGTGCAGAGGGTGCAATCACACCGAGGCCCATGAGCCTAAAGTGGCCCATAAGCACTGGCATCAGTATTGGGATTGCAGCTTCCATCTGGCCCATAAACCAAGGACACCCACAGATTACCCTAACCACACTAAGGTGGATTAAACTTCTTAGGGCTCGTTCACATCTGCGCCCGGTCTCCGTTCTGCAGGTTTCTGTTTCCTGCACAAAACAGAGGCAGGAGATGGAAACCTGCAGGACTCTTTCTCACCTATTCATTTGAATGGGTGAAAAAGCTGTCCGGCCGTGAGCGCCGGTGAGCGTTTTATGTTCTCCACTGCGAAACCGTTTTTTTTTTTTTTTTTTCCGGACGCAGAGTCGGACATGCAGTACTCTGTGTCCGGATTTAAAAAACCGTTTTCGCGGCGGAGAGCATAAAACGCTCACCGCCGCTCACAGCCGGATCCGGTCTGTGGTTTCCGTCTTCTTGCATGCAGAAGACGGAAAGCACAGAACGGAGTGCCAAACACAGGTGTGAACCTAGTGTTAGCATCCGTAATCATCCCTATCAAGAATTCGCTGTAGGGATGAGGTAGACTTTAGATCTTAGACCACAAGACTTTAGTTACACCACTGGGTATTTACTAAAACTGGCAGCTCCCCTGAATGATAAATTTGGTGCATCTTTACATTTTGTACCAGAATTTTGATGTCCCTTCTTCATAGATGAAACACATTTGACGAGGTACAACAGGTATAATGGCACACGAAGAGCAGCCTGAATCTTTTACTGAAGCCATGCACATATGGACGGGGCCATTTCCTGTAGATATGTCTGTGCCCCTTTTGGACATCCCCAAGCCCCCTTTTTGTGCAGTCATGCCCCTTTTCAGACATGACTTGCACATAAAGTGCCGAAGTCACATATAAAGAGACAACTAGCTTGGGAGATTTACCATCTCTTCTGGGAGTTCAGGAGGTTATCCCTTTTTTCAGGAACTAGGAGAGTTGGCATATATGCCCTTGCCGAATCTTCATCTATGCGACATCCTATTTCCTGTCTAACCTCATGTCAAAAATAGCAAAAACTATGAATGCGATACAAAGCATGTACACCGATTTTATTATTACCGATGTCCAATATCCCTTGGATGATACTTACAATTCCAAGACAATTATATCTGGAGTCCATATATCCTGGTAAGGAATACTAATTTGTGTTACATTGTCAAAATCCTTTGGGTCCCATGTGAGAAATTCATCTGTCCAAGACTGAAAAAATAAGCAAAAAAGAAATAAGGACAAAAGGGAAAATGATTAAACCTAACCAACCGTTTTTTTTAACCAGACACAAAGTCGGACATACAGTACTTTGTGTCTGGTTAAAAGAAAAAACGGTTTCGCCGCGGAGAGCACAAAACGATCCCCGGCACTCACAGCCGGACACTGTCTGTCGGGTTTCCATCTTCTGTCGGCAGAAGACCGAAATCCGTCAGATGGAGATGGGGCGCAGATGTGAACGAGCCTGAACTGCGATTCTTGCTCAAGAATGGTGGGGGCTAGAGAGAAAATTCCAATTGTGTTGGAATCAGTGAAGCAGCGACTATAAACAGGTGATAAGTACTTAAATAGGAGGAGGTGGTGAAAAGTCCTCTTGGTAACCTATTGATGTTGTTCTCAGAGCTCCTCTATTCACTCCAAGTACTTGACATTGGCACAAACATATGCCTCAATATCATGCCTCTACTTCAGTTTTCTGATGTAGAAGAAATTGTAAATTTCTACCAGTGTCAAATTAAACTTTGCTATACCTGTCATTTTAAAGGGAGTCTGTCACCAGACCCCAGCATATCAATCTAGCTGGATACATAGGTTAGGGTTATCTGAATCAAACTGCGTTTTTTTCCCAGGGGCATAACTACTGGGGCAGCTGTGGTAATGGCTGCCACAGGGCCCGGGACATTAGGGGGCCCGACGGCAGCAGCTACCGCTGCAGATTTTATTTATTTTTTTGAATAGGCCGTTACCTGCTAGAGTAACTCAGAGAGCTAGGAGAGGCGAGGGAACATAAAAAAAATGCTGTTACTTACCTCTCCTGGCTCTGGAAGGCTTCAGGCCTACTTAGTCACATCACAGACGTCATGTGGGCCAGAGCTTGCGTCCTTATGCGTCATGATGCAAGCCCCAGCTCAAGTGACATCTCTTCCATCATTGAAGATGATTTGCAGGCTATGAGTAAGGGACATATGTGTCTCGAAACGCGTAAGCTCCATCATGATCATGTGTCCTGAACGGGTGATGTAATATCCCTTTTTTTACCTTTTGATATGAAGTAAAGGTTATGTTTTATTTACTTGTGGCATGCTGGAATATTTTTTGCACATCATTGAAGATGGCCAACATCAGTGGGGAGTGCACCGGAGCCTAGGAGAGGTAAGTAATATTGTCTTTTTATGTTTGTATCTTCCCCTGGGTCTCCGTATTATATATATATATATATATATATATATATATATATATATATATATATATATATATGGGGCATAATAGTACATGCAAGAATGCCGGGGGAGGGGTGTGCTCGGTTGGTCGGGGTCTTCGGGTGGGGCGGGACCATGTCAAAAGCTCGCCATGGGGCCCCACCATTCATAGTTACACCACTGGTTTTTCCCTAGTGAATTGGTGCCTCCTTGGCTGAGCTATCCCCTTTTTTGATATTATCAAGTGCAACCTTTGGAACAATGAGGTTGTTGCTACAGCTCCAGAAAAGTCAATGACAGCACTTCCATTACTCCCCAAAGCTGATTTGAACATTGACAAAAAAAGACGATAGGGTAGACTTTGTACTTGGGCCCAGTTGCATGAACTTATGCCACTACTGAAAAGACTCCGAGCCACCCCCCCCCCCCTTCTTAGGCTTTTGTAATAGGTATCTGTATGAATGAGATTCTAGGTAGTAGATGGTGCTTTTTCTAAAGAAAGTATCTTATTAAGCATGAGCTCAATCTCACCGTTTTAAGCCACGTGTAACTTCTTAATAGTTGATTCTTTTCATCCTGAGATTGAAAAAGAGAATAAACAAAGAACTAAAATAACATATATAGAGTCATAAAAAACACAAATACTTCGGCATTACCATATCACTAATTCACTTAAAGGGAACCACGTCATGGCTTATACTGCTGAGGTTTACAGTACTAAACCGGGCAACTTAGTGCCCTCACTTCATCAGTTCAATGCCCATGTACTTGGAGCCACCAGACATAAATAAGGGACTGAGACAGGGACAAATTAAAAGTGGTCACTGAAGGTCCATCAGAGCTCTATTTGGGCTAACATTGGGGACAATCATGTGTAACTAGAGTCTATTTCTCATGAGATGATTCACAAATTGTCCTTTGGCATAATGGCAATAAATCTCTTTCTGAATGAATTATTCTTAAAGGGTTTGTCCCATAAAATTAAATCTGTAGGACCTTTGTCCTGCTTCACATTCAACCTGGCTGAGTGTGTGCGATTGATGGTGGTCAGCACTCCCATTCATTGAGTGCTGTACTTCAACTATCTCTGGTGCTCTCACTAAAGTGAATGGAAGTGTCAAGTGGGTGGTCCTTTGCTGAAGCAGGCACCATAGGACCTCCCACTTGACACTAGAGAGTATAATTAGCATATTGGGGGCTGAAACGAATGGAAATGATTGATCAGAAATGGTTGGGGTTAGAGAAAAATCAAATTGCACCAGAATCATTTAAGAAGTGCCTATTGAAGGATACAAAGTGATGGATTTTATAGAGATGGTACTGGTCCCCTTTAATTCCATGTTTAAATATAAACTTGTTGCTCAAACATAGAAGTTTCATTTATAGTACTGCTAAATAGTTATTTTAGGGAAATATCTCTAGAATATACAGTATATAGGACAGCTAGACGAAATGCCCTACTTATAGTATTGTATATAGTTCCTTTCTATCGTATTAGCCGTAGCCAATGTGAACACATTACCGGATTGTACATCCACTCCACAGACTCTATTAGGTTTGTAGGACTGATCTGTTTTGCAAAAGAAATTATGAACAGTGAACCTGAAAAGGACACGTGTCTTTATTTGTATATCTTTTAGATTTGAATATTGTCCACAATGTTCTACTAGACTTATCAAATTGATGGTTTCAGAGAAATTTCCTGTAGCTTTGCATATTATTTCAAGATTCAGGGCCATTTGTTTGATACACTACCTATGGCTTGAAAAAAATATCAAAATGTGACATGTATGGCAATCCATATTAGGTATCAGTGATGGAAAGAAGAAGACAGTTTAAAGAAAATATCTTATAAGAAGGTGGTAGAAGCTTTGTTATTGGTTACTAGAAGAAGGGAGGTAGAAGTTAGAGGAAGAGGCTACAGCAGGGGTTAATAGAAGAAGCCATTGTTAGAGTTATGGTAGGAGTAAGTGTAAGTTGTGGTAGGAGTTAGTATAAATTATGGTTGGAGTTAGTATATGTTATAGTAGGAGGAAGTGTACGTTATAGTAGGAGTTAGTATAAATTATGGTAGGAGTTAGTATAAGTTATGGTAGGAGTTAGTATAAATTATGGTTGGAGTTAGTGTAAATTATGGTAGGAAGAAGTATACGTTATAGTAGGAGTTAGTATAAGTTATAGTAGGAGTTAGTAAAGGTTATAGTAGGAGTTAGTATAAGTTATAGTAGGAGTTAGTAAAGGTTATAGTAGGAGTTAGTATAAATTATGGTTGGAGTTAGTAAAAGTTATAGTAGGAGTTAGTATAAATTATGGTTGGAGTTAGTGTAAATTATGGTAGGAGGAAGTATATGTTATAGTAGGAGTTAGTATAAATTATGGTTGGAGTTAGTATAAGTTATGGTAGGAGTTAGTATAAGTTATAGTAGGAGTTAGTATAATTTATGGAAGGAGTTAGTATAATTTATGGTAGGAGTTAGTATAATTTATGGAAGGAGTTAGTATAAGTTATAGTAGGAGTTAGTATAATTTATGGTAGGAGCTAGTATAAGTTATGGTAGGAGCTAGTGTAAGTTATAGTAGGAGTTAGTATAAGTTGTGGTAGGAGTTAGTAAAAAATTCCATTATAAGAATTAGAGGAAGAGGTTACGATATGAGTTAGAAGAAACTATGGTAGATGTTCGTAGAAAATATGTCAGATATTAGTAGAAGAAGATATGGTAGGAGCTATTACAAAAGGGTATGGTAAGAATTAGTAGAAGACGCTATAGTAGGCGTTAGTAGAGGAGCTATGGTAGAAGTTAGTACAAAAATGTATGGCAAGAATTAATAGAATAAGCTATGGTAGTGGTAGAAGTAAAAGAATAAGCTATGGTAAGAGTTAGTAGATGAAGATATGGTGGGAGTTAGTACTTAAATGTATGGTAAAAATTAGTAGAAGAAGCTATGGTAGTAAAAGGAGTAGACCGTGCTTCCTCAGCCCCTTTCATTAAATGAATATGAGCCATGGAAGCAGGGCTGTAAAATAGGACAGGAAGAGAGCCTGTTCTATATTTTGCAGTCTTACATGACCCTGTAATTCCCATAGAGATATACTTTCCCATAGAATTGAATTGGTCAGTGTGTTATCAGGGAAAAATATAGATAGCACACTTATCTCGGCCACGGTCGTCTACAAGAAGCCTTAGTAGAAGAAGCCATCTAGGATGTTGTAGAAGAAACTATTAGGTTAAGTTCACACAGAGATTTTTGGTCAGGATTTTGAGGCTGTATCCGCCTCAAAATCCTGACCAAAAAGACGGCTCCTATTGAAATCAATGGGAGCCGCTCAGGTCTTTTTTCCAGGAGCTGTTTCTTCCAGCTCCTAGAAAAAAGAAGCAAGATGCTCATTCTTCAGGTGGAGTCGCCTCGCGATTCAGCCTGAAGACACTCCCTCCTCCGGACTAGGTCCATTCATTGGGCCTAATCTGGAGCGGAGTGCACAGCTGGATGCCGGTGCAGTGCACTGGCTTTCAGTTGCGGCTTCCCGGTTTTTGGTCTGGAACCTGAGGTGGCCTCCTGTACGAACTTACCCTTATAGGGGTTAACAAAAGAAGCTATGCTAAACATTCTTAGAAGAAACCATGAATGGTTGTAGTTAGGTCATTTGTTAAAGGCAATGATAGAGGGAACATAAGGAAATGAATAGCTTACCACACCCAGAATGGCATATATAACCATGTCTATGTACACAACAACCTCATCTCTCCAATTATGGACTGGTCTCATTCCCTTGTTATATCCCTCAGTCAAGTGATCGTGAAGTCTCAGAAGAGTTGGTTTACGGGTCTTTGAATTATTAGTATCTTGAGCTTTAAAACAAAATGAAGAATGAAATCAGATCAGTAAAACATTTCTGACACTGTATGCCTGATCTAATCACTAATTTATCAAAGATGCATTATTGATTCCTACATCACATATGCTTCGGCCTAGACCACCCAACACATTTTTTATACTAATAATTTTTATTTAAAATGCTATTTTACTTTGTACTCTTATAAATATTTTTTTGACTTTTTTGGGGAATTTAATTGGTTTACCCTGCTGGATTTTCATTTTTGACTCCCCGCCTTCCATACCCCATAACTTTTTTATTTTCCAATTCACAGACCCATATGGGAGCTTAATGTTAATGGCACAAATTATTCTTAATACTGGTACCATTTATTATTCTCTACAATGTACTGGGAAGCTGGAATGAAATTCAGAATGGGGTGGAAGTGGAGAAAAAGTGCATTTGTGCAAATTCCTTATGGACTTCATTTTTATGGCCTCCACTCTGCAGCCAAAATGACACGTCACCTGTATTCTGTGTTTCCGGATGATTCCAAGATTAACAAATTTATATAGTTTTATTTACATTTTAACCCCTTTATAAAAATCTAAAACTTTGCAAAAAAAAAAAATTATTTTTTAAAGTCACCATAGTCTGACACCCGGAACTTTTTTATATTTCCATGTGTGTATGTGATTTTTATCAGAAACAAAGCAGTGAAAAAAATGGTTTTGCACTTTTGATTTTGCAAACCGGGCGTTTTTGGACACAGGGATACCTAATGTGTAATTTGTAACTTTAATATGCATCCTAGGGAAAGGGGGGTGATTTACATTTTTAGTTCTTTTTTTAATATATTTTTTTGACTTTATTCTTGTTTTTAATAGACCCCTTAGAGGTCTTGAATCCTAGGAGGTCTGATCACTAATGCATGCATTACAATGCTAATGCATTGCAAAATATCAACATTTGGACACAGCTTGCCATACAAATATATGGGTCCATTCACACGGAGTAACGTGCCATGTGATGTGGCACGTATACGGCGTGTGAGACTTTGCGCGCCGTATACGCTCCCATTAATTTCAATGGGAGCCAGGATCGTATATGCAAAATCACGGCCACAAAATAATGCGGCTTATACGATCCAGGCTACCATTGAAATCAATGGGAGCTTTTACGGCGCTCAAAATCTCACACGTCGTATACGTGCCAGGTCACATGGCACGTTACTCCGTGTGAATGCACCCTAAGGGAGACAAGTCTGGGAGCTTTCAATAGGCTCCTGGTTGTCATAGTAATTGGACAACAGCCCTGGATCTCCTCCCATTTTTCCAGCGGCCCAGGACATTCCATTAACATGAGCTCCCAGGCCTGTCTGTCCTTATCTGTCTGTTATTTTGCAATGCATTGAAATACATTGCCATTGTAAGTCATTGCATTAATGATCAGACACCCTGGGGTTTAAGACCCCTTGGGGGTCTAATAAGTGCAATAAAAAAAATATAAAAAAATATTAAAAATTGAAATCGCCCCAATTTCCCTAGAACACATATAAAAGGACATCAGTACTATGAAACACATACATATTAGATATCCCTGTGTCCAAAATGGTCTATGAACATCTAAAAATATTTTTCCCTTACGGTGAACTCCGTAGATGGAAAAAAAATCACAGTCGAACCGCTGTTTTTTCACCATTTTGCATTGGATAAAATTTTTTTTTAAAGTAATTAAAGCAGTAGACATTCCCCAAAATGGTACAGCAAAAAAGTACACCTGGCTCACAAAAAAAAAGACGCCCCATGTATCAAAATATGGTGACTTTTAGAAACTTTTTTTTTTTTTTTTGCAAAGTCGCACTTTTTCTCCAATTCTCCAATTTAGCTTCCTTATACAGTACCATCACTTTCAAAAAAAAAAAAAAAGAAAAGAAAAAAAAAACAGAACTACCATGTCCATGTTATAGGTTCTTGCCTTGCCCACGGCAACATAATAATAAGGGTCACCTATATAAATATTACTGTAACAAAAAGGAAAAACTATTTAAACATTTTTTTTATTATTTTATTTAAAAAACATGAAAAACTGTCCAAAACATAACAGATTTCTCCTCCTTTCTTATTCACACTTTCTATAGCCATATTAAAATAAAGAATAAAACATAGAGAAATAAAAACAACATACAAATAATGGTTATCTACCCCCTCCTTCCCAATGACGCTGTATGTGGTGTTTTTTTTTATCTCTATATGTTATGTATCTGGATCTAGTTTTTTAGACACTGGGCACCAGTATGCGGACTTTGATGGCACTATTCAGTAAGTGTTATATGGATACGTCATGCTGTCTACAGTCTACATGTAGTATAATACCATGTAGTCCAATAGTTCCTCCATTTCTACTGAGGATCATACTTCAGAGTCTCTTGTGTACCTGAAATAACTGGAACCATCTCATGGTATTTACCACCAATAATTCCAGATTATTTCACTTACAGATGGAGCAAAGTTTAACTTGGCATATAAAGCATGGCATAACTGTGGCATGTCAAGTTAAACCTAGTTAATCTGTATTAATATGACCACCCACCATGTAAACATCAAAATACAGTATATTCTGTGCTAGTATAACCTATAATTGGAGTAATATACAGTCTGGTGCGTATGTGACTTTGATATCTCAGCGTATGGACTTCACTTTCCAATTTTTGCATGCATATAATACAACAATCTCCTAACTCACCTGTGCAAATAATAAGGAAACAGAGGACAATGGTGATGAACAGACTCCAGGTATGCGCCATTCTTGCTTCTGATCTTAGAAGTGTTGATCCAGAGTAAGTCATCGCTACTTGAGATCTTGGAAGGCTGTGGTTTTCTTCTCCACTTGACTATGCCTTATGGCTATTCCTGCATATCTACTAAGGTTATACCTTCTTCATCTCCCCTTCCACCTTGTCTACTCTCTTTCTGCACTGTCTTCCATATATATATAAGGCAGATCTGAAGGGAACTCCTCTCTGTTTTAGGTCACCAATAATGCTACAAATAGAGAAGGCCTAACCCCCCTCCCTTCTACGCATTAGGGAAATCTTGTCCCTTTGCTAATAATGATTTCTCACAAACATATAACAAAATGAAAACTTGTGGATAAGAATGCCATGAGATTCCAGATCCCTGGTGATATACCTTTATGGGTTTTTTTTTTTTTGTCTGTTACTAGTTTTATATTTCCCCCCTTAAAATCTAAAATATTATTTAAATGTATAAATCTTTTTTACTATTTTATTAGCACCCCTAGGAGGCTTGAACCCATAATCCTTTGATTGCAGATCCCATACACTGCAATATAACTGTATGGCAGTCTATGGGACTTTCACTATATAGCTATTGAGGCTGGCCATAGACACAAAGGTGTTAGAACAACTGACCCTTGTTGGTGTTGGGTGTCCTATAGTGGAAAAATAAGTAAGAAACCGTTGTCTCTTCATCCCTGAGCTAGAAGGAGAAAGTGAGATTGTTCTTATTTATTTGTTTTCCTACCTGTATTGTCAGTCACTGTCCCATATAGGACTCATAATCCACATTCCGTATCAGGATGTCTTTGGAGTGTGGGAGGAAACCGGAGTACCCGGAGGAAGCCCACACAAACACAGGGAGAACATGCAAACTCCTTGCAGATGTTGTCCTTGGCACAGTGAGAGTAAGGACACTGGGCTAGAGCGCTGGTTAGACTGACCTTCAGCCTGCGCAGAAACAATGTGTTGCTCTACAGAACATTACAGACATCTTGGAGGATTGTGAGAGTTCAGCACTCTAAGTGGAAGATTGCAGATGTTGTCCTTGGCAGGATTTGAACGCAGGACTCCAGCACTGCGCAGCTGCAGTGCTAACCACTAAGACACCGTATTGCCCCCTGCCCAGCTGCAACATTTGTGGGCAAATGTACTGTAGGATAACATATAGATAACATAACTTGTATGCCTCAACACAACACAATAGTATCTCATCTTATATCCAGGCTGGAAATGGCCTAATATAATACTACAGCTTCAGTCAAATGAAAAATTTTCAGCACTATCCTTTCACTGTAATATTGTAATCACTTACATGCATTACATTCGGTATTTTTTATTTTTTATTTTTTTGCCATAGTTTATTTTTGTTCATTAATAAAATACAGAGTGACTAAATCTAAATTTCATCAATATTTGGTGTGACCTCTACCCTTTGGAGGAGGAGCCCTGGAAGTGATAATAAGGCCTGATCTCAACATCATCCAGTCTGTCTGGGATTACATGAAGAGACAGAAGGATTGGAGCGAGTCTGCATCCTCAGAAGATCTGTGCTTAGTTCTCCAAGATGTTTGGAACAATCTCCCTGCCGAGTTCCTTCAAAAACTGTCTGCAAGTACCGAGCAGAATTGGGAGGCAAAAGGGCAAAGCTCACCTCAGATATTGATGCGACTTAGATTTCTCTCTTGGTCATTTAAATCAGTTTGCTAATTAGCAAAAACAACTATTATCACTTGTACATCTGAAAGCATTCTTACTTTGTTCCATTTGTTTCCACCCCTGGCTAATACTTTTGCACATTACTGTATATTATAGCTCTTTTCTTGACTGTATTACACGTTCCATTAGGTTTGGAGGGAAAATCTATTTTTCTAAAGAAATTATGCAGCTCCAAAACCATATGCTTTTTTCTATATATTTTGTATTTGAATAATGTCTATCAGGCTGTGCAGAATATTTGTGGTCGGTTCTAAGTGGTTTATCAGAGGGAGACATTTCTTGTAGCTTTGAATATTATTTCAGGATTCAGATTTGATAATGTAATGTGTCAGGAGGGCCATTTGGTTAAGTGATGTTGTAATGGTTTGAATAAAATGTCAAAATGTAAAACTTTAACCTACATAGTCATCAACAATGAGAGGAAGAAAAATAACTTGCTATAGGTTAGTAAGAAATATTATTGTAGGCGTAAGTAGAATAAGCTATGGTAAGAGTACAATAAACTATGGTAGGTGTAGGTAGAAGAAACAATGGTAGAAGTTGGTAGATAGTGCTGCGGTAGGAGTTAGTAGAACAAGTTATGGTAGAATTGCAGTAAACTATAGAAGGTCCTAGTAGAAGAAGCTACGATAGAAGCAGTGGCCTAACTACCGGGGTAGCTGCGGTAGCGGCTGCCACAGGGCCCGGGACATTAGTGGGCCTGGGTGGACCCTAATGTGTGTGTGTGTTTTTTTTAATAGGCCGTTACCTGCTGGAGTAACACCAACAGATAAGGGGCCCTATTTACTTACCGATCCTCGGTCCTGCTCACAGCCACCGGCACTTCCCCTTCTGCAGGCAGCTGTGTGCAGGAACAAGGATTGGAAAGTTAGGCTGCAGGCCTGCGAACCCCACAACCACTTTTCAGACCCTGGAGTTTAATGATTGTTGGGCCAGGGGAGGTGAGACAACATTAAAAACAGTGTTACTTATCTCTCCTGGGCTCCGGCAGGCTTCGGGCCTTTTTGGTGACATAACAGACATCACGTGACCCAGGCTGGCATCATTATGTATCATTGAAGATGGATGAAATCAGTGGGGTGTGCGCTGGAGCCAGGGAGAGGTAAGTGACAGTGTTGGTCTCCGACATCTCCGATCATTATACTCTGGGGTCTGAAAAGACCCCAGAGTATAATAATTGTTCATGAGTGTCCACAGTGGAGCATAATACTGTGTGCAGGAGGCACTATAGGGCATAATACTGTGTGCAGGGGTCACTATGGAGCATAATACTGTGTGCAGGGGCCACTATGGGGCATACTACGGTGTGCAGGGGCCACTATGGGGCATAATACTGTGTTCAGGGGCCACTATGGGGCATACTATGGTGTGCAGGGGCCACTATGGGGCATAATACTGTGTGCAGGGGCCACTATGGAGCATAATACTGTGTGCAGGGGTCACTATGGGGCATAATACTGTATGCAGGGGCCATTATAGGGAATAATACTGTGTGCACGGGCCACTATGGGGCATAATACTGTGTGCAGGGGGTCACTATGGGGCATAATACTGTGTGCAGGGGCCACTATGGGGCATAATACTGTGTGCAGGGGTCACTATGGGGCATAATACTGTGTTCAGGGGCCACTATGGGGGATAATACTGTGTGCAGGGGCCATTATAGGGCATAATACTGTGTGCAGGGGCCATTATGGGGCATAATACTGTGTCAGGAAAGTGGTTGGTGCGGAAAGGAAGGGTCAGGGGACTGGTGGCACCGCATCTTAAATGTTTGCCTTGGGTCCCTGCCATTTCTAGTTACGTGACTAGATAGAAGTCAGTAGAGAAAACTATGGTAGGAGTTAGAAGAATAAGCTACAGTAGGTCTTAGAAGAAGCTATGGTAGGGTAGGAGTCAGTAGAATAAAGTATGGTAGGACAAGTACTGAGAATGCTAGTAAATTAATAACCTTTCCACACTCAGAATATCACATATAACCATATCTAGGTGCTCTAGTGTGACTTTTCTCCAGCTGTGCACTAGACCTAACCCCATTCTTTCATTAAGTTGTAATAAAGCCTTATAAAAGTTGCTTCAAAACAAAGAAATGCAAAAATTTGGTAGTGTGAACACTGACCATATAGATACATTTATTCTGTTTCAAGGTGTTCAAGGTGTTTGTATGGCCAGCTGCAGTGGATCTATATCCATATTACCTTTGGTACCTATTAGATGACTGTATATACATGTTGGTATTAGTAGTAGTCTTGCATATTGGTGCTGAGTGTGTATTAGAACCAACTTATCAAGTACAGATGTAATAAACCTGATTTGGTCATTTGACACAATTCGTTGTGGTGTTAAGAGATGATGCCTATGATTTTATAGTAAATGTAACTAAAAGTGAACTAAGGAAAGTATTTGACCAGATGTAAATTTGGACACTTACCAATGTAATATTAATCCCAATTTTTAAACACACAAAAATACAGTAACTGTGTTGATAAAATAAGTGTCTGAGACAAATAACAACATATATGTCTATTTTTGAAATACACGTACATTTATTTTACCTATACACAGTGTTCACATTCTGTATCTACGGAGTCTATAGCGATGAGATGGAACGTGAAAAGACGTTTCTCAAATTGTACAAACATTGTAGACTTTTGATACACTAGGTAACAAAAATGTATCCATATCAGACTGCAGATAATGGCAGGATATAGGACATTGCCTAAATATGTATAGTATACATTAGTATTTTAATGTGTCGTTTTTTTTAAAGGGAACCTGTCACCAGGAAAGTGAGTGCACTCTATATCTCATGTTATATAGCAGGAGACGATGAGCAGGATGATGGGACATGATTTAATATGTCTTATCATTTATTCACGGGAATCTCTGCTCTTTCTTTGCTATGAAGTCAAGAGGGCGGTCCTATCACTGATTGACAGCCTACCGTCTATGACTGTACATACACAGATAGATGTCCGCCACCGATAGCCCCACCTCCTTGACTTTATAGCAAAAAAAGTAGAGATTTCGATGGAGAAATGGCAAGTAATACTAAATCTTTGCCCATGATACTATATATCAAACTGCTCAGCTCCTCCTGCTCTATAACAAGCTGTCTGCAGATCATTCTGCAGATCATACTACAGTTTCCTATTGATAGGCTCAGATTAGTTTGGTTTAACTTACCAAAATGATCATCCACCAAAGCCATGACCTTTAGAAATAACACCGTCATCTAGAAATCCAGATATACTCTGTACTATATCTCATAAAGGAGAACCTCGAAATGGACCCTCCATGTATATTATATACAGTCTTGTCTATACACCCACTATATGAAACACAAAACCTCACCTAACCCAATGGAGCAAACAATAAGGAGAGCGTTGAATAAGCTCCAGGTATTTTCTGTAACATTCTTTCTGCTGATCTTAGATGTGTAGATCCAGAATACGTTGTCACCACGTCAGACCTATACGAAACTGTGCCCTATGGCCCTATATACCGTACATCTACAAAGGTTATATCCACTTCAACTTCACTTCCACCTTATCTCCTCTCTTTCTGCATTGTCACCCATATATAAGGCAGATCTGTAGGGAACTCCTCTCTCCTTCATGCTACAGATGGAATAGGCCTATGTCTCCTCCTCCACCAGTCAGGAAGGTCTTGGCCATTTGCTAATGAACTGTCACACATATAACAAAATGGATACAATGTTTTATTCTTAGTCTAAGTAAATCCATGGTGATACATACTTTATATCTGTTACTATTTATACTATTTATGCCTTAATTCTTAGTACATACAATGTCATGTAAATGTACAAGTTACGGTAAAGACATCAGAAGACGTCTCAATGTATGAATGGGGTAGGGACATTCAGGAAACCTTTGCATCGGACCCACCAATGTGTTAAAGCTGCCCAAACTTTGTCCAAATAGCTGCCATGGAAATTGCATAGATAAGTAAAATTAAAATATACATTCGAAAGAGGAATGTGTCAATGATATAGCCGACATGAAGCCAGTCATTGGAAGTAAACTGATCACCATTCTTCTTCAGTTCCTCTCGGATTGACACGACTTCTTTTAGAATTCTGAAAAGGACTTCGGAGTCCTGTGTGGCGGACAATTGCCTGTCATAATTCTTTATATTTTCATCATTGTAGTTTGTCAGCATCTCTGCATGTAGAAAATAACCAAAAGGTTATTATTAGAGATGAGCAAACACTAAAATGTCCAAGGTTCGAAATACAATTCGAACAGCCACACACTGTGCGACTGTTCGAACGGATTTAGAACCCTATTATAGTCTATGGGGGGAAATGCTTGTTTCAGGGGTATGCAAAATTCGATAACATTATACTTACCAAGTCCATGAGTGACGGTCGGGCTGTATTCTCCTTGAAGTCTTCTCCCGGCGCAGTGTCCCCGCATCTTCTTCTGGCTGGAATTCACTCTGCCTAGGCATCAGGGCCTAGGCAGAGCCGACTGCGCATGCGCGGTCGGCTCTGCCCGGCCCAACGCCTGAGCAGAGCCGACTGTGCATGCGAGGGCATGCCCGCGCATGCGCAGTCGGCTCTGCCTAGGCCGGATGCCTAGGCAGAGTGAATTCCAGCCGGAAGACGCCGCGGGGACACTGCACGGAGAAGACTTCTAAAGGTAGGAGAAGAACCAGTGTTGAATGGCAGAATGTATAGCATTCTGCCAATCAACGCTGGTTCTGCATCGTACCTTAAACTTCGAACAGCTAGTAGTGTTCGATCCAGTACGAGTATTTCGAGTACCGTAGTATTCGATCGAACACCTACTCGATCGAACACTACTCGCTCATCTCTACTTATTATGAATATAATATAGTGATTAATAATTCCTAAGCGGACCTTTGATGGATTTTGACTACTTCTACTATTGCATAGTGAATATATCTTTCTTGTGTGAAAGTGCAACCTTGGTGTTGAGAAAATCAGCTTTGGATCTGTACATAAATGAACTGTTTGGTACACCCATGGCTTGCCAAAGCACCCGTATTTGTCAGTGGTTGTCACCTAGCTCCATCCACTGGCATTAAAATTGAAAGGTCCCAATGTGCGTTAACTACAAGTGAGAAAATGGCGTTTCTAGTCATACCTGGAGCGACAAAGAACTCAGTTGCATACAGGTTAAAAGATGACTTTCTCGGAACAAGACCCCAAAAAGTAGTGATGTAACTAGCAGGCCTACATCTACATGGTTTAAAAGAGATTTTAGTAGTTGTAGACTCTTTTTAACATAAAACTGTAGAAAACTAAAGTTAGCCCACCATATACTATTCTAAGGAGGGAAATATCTTAGGAAACTTGTCTTCTCGACTACACAGTCCGAGCTGTTATAAAGAAGGAGCTGCCAAGTGGACAGAAGAGATATGGTGGTGGTAGACTTTTTTAACATGGTAAGGGCTCGTTCACACGCTGTAATAAATGCACGGCCGCAAACTAGCGCGGCGCATACGATCCCCCCTCCCATTGAAATGAATGGGAGCGTGTACGGCACGCAAAGGGTCACGCGGCGTACACGTGCCACATCACGCAGCACGTTACACCGTGTGAACGAGCCCTAATGGAGGTTTTCCAATAGAAAACCAAAATTATCCCACCATATACTAGGGGGGAATCACTTGTCTTGTTGATGGATTGTATAGTATTGTGGGAAAAGAGTCAGTAGAACTTATGCTAATTTACAATTCTGATCATTCTAGGCTTAGGAGTGGGTGGTATTATCCATGGTGTGGTGGGCTGCTATCTCTGTATGCAGAGGTATATAGGGAAGGCCGAGAGTCACTGATAGATTCAACTACTGGAATTTCCAAACAGAGAATCTCTATATCTATATGCCTCCTTTTTTCTTTTCCAAATGGTATAAAAAACTCAATTTCTCATAACTACCACCTTGTCTTAAATAGGTCAAGAGTTAATATGTAAAGAACGACATAGTAGATGACTTGTGTTCTTCTCTCATGAAGCACTGAAGTACTAATATAACCTGACACTTCATGTGTTAACAACAATGAGACATGGAGTCCCAGATTTAGTAATAGTTAAATAGTGTTGACTTACTTTGAGCCATAACCTTGATGTATTTTGGAAAAATTTGGTGCCTTTATGCCATGTTCCCTTTTTTCTGAGAATCTACATATCTAGCAAGTAGCGATGGGCGAAACTCCCAAGATTGTCTTAATTTTGGGTTTGGGTGACTCTGGTCCCTGATTCATATTGAGTTGAACAAGTTCTGAAAAGACCCCAGTGTATAATAATTTACCACAATGCATTACACCATGGCCAATTTAGTTGATCCAAGACGAGTCCAAAATTATTTGATTTAGTTTTTTTTGTGGATATTTGGATCTACCCTGGTTCATGGTGAGGCAGTGTGGCCATCTTTACTAGCAAGTAGAGATGAGCGAACACTAAAATGTTCGGGGTTCGAAATCCGATTCGAACAGCCGCACACTGTTCGACTGTTCGAACGGGTTTCGAACCCCATTATAGTCTATGGGGGGAAATGCTCATTTCAGGGGTAGACAACATTCGATCAAATTCTACTTACCAAGTCCATGAGTGAGGGTCGGGCTGGATTCTTCTCCCTGCGCAGCGTCCCCGCGTCCTCTTCCGGCCTTGAATTCACTCTGCTAGGCATCGGGCCTGGGCAGAGTGAATTCAGAGCCGGAAGACGCCGCGGGGAAGCTGCGCAGGGAGAAGACTTCGAAAGGTAAGAGAAGAACCAGCGTTGATTGGCAATGTATAGCATTCTGCCAATCAACGCTGGTTCTGCATCGAATCTTAACTTCGAACAGCTAGTAGTACTCGATTGAGTACGAGTATTTCGAATACCGTAGAATTCGATCGAATACCTACTCAATCAAGTACTACTCACTCATCTCTACTAGCAAGTCTAGACATCAAAATTTTAGCTCAAACTAGATCTTTGGTGCAAGTTAATTGTGACAAAGATGGTCCGGTGAGCACTAGGAAACCATAGTATCCTCTAGTTCTGTAATATACATGCCATGTTGATTTTACCGTCAGTCTATTACGTACCAGTGCTGCTGCTATCTTTTTGTTCTGATGTATATGATCCATCCTTGGATGATGTGATAAAGTGATCCTTATCCTTTAAGCAGAGCCACGTACTCATCTTCTCAAAGGCGAGTGTTTGTAGCCACTTAGGAACTGCTCGGTGAAAATTCTGTTCATGAACTATTCGGGTTATGAAAATGCTCTCCATCACACTGAACACAAGTATTACCATGCACATAACAAAGTATGAACCTATAGGAAATGAACAAACAGAAAATAATGACTAATGGCGATGTAAAATATAATCTGTGTAATCAGAATTATGTGGAATCCCACAGTGTCACGCACCAGAAAAAAAATACCCTGATGAATAATTACAAAAATCAGATAATTTCAGATACGCTATATATTAATTTGTTATCATAATAGCTATTTATGTATGGAGATGAGCAAACCAAATTCAAGCTCAGTACAAAGTTTAATTTAAGTGAAATTATGACTATAGTTTCTGTATCTCTTAAACAATGGAAAGATACGATGGGACATCCTTCACCATCTTGAAAATCGTCAGTGGCTGTGGGGGGCCACTGTGGCCTGTAACATTATGATGTCCTCAGCCCCATGTGAATGCAGTAGCCCAATCACAGACTTCAGCAATCCCCCAGCCAGAGCTACTGAAGTCATTCAGAACACTGGAATAGGCCTGAAGAAGATAGGGGGGTCTCACCTGACATCAAAATGGAGTCCAGGATAAGTGAGTATTATACGCTGACATCTAAAAAGGTATGTGGCTCACATACTGCCACAAAGGGAATACCTGCCTAACAGGGGTCCATCCAAGAATACCTCTACATGACACATCTACTGGATTATCTAAGAAGACCCTTTTATTCCTAACTATTGATAATTGTATGCCTGATGAAGGGTTTAAAGACACATTGACTACATCTGCATTAATTATATCTTAATAATATTATAAAGGTGAAAGTATGTGTGTTTGGATGTTTGTGTGTTTGGATGTTTGCATGTTTGGATGTTTGTTCCTCAATCACGCAAAGATGCCTTCACCGATTTGCGTGAAATTTTCACAAAACATAGTTCCTAGGCAGGATTGAACGATAGGCTACTTTTCGTTCCACTCACGCATATACATTTTGCCCAGGACACCCCCAAACCCCTAACTCACAGCATGAGCTCTACAATCCCACACATTTTTGACCACTCACACAAGCCACACACTCCCTATTGGCCTCTCAAGCCTAGCCCCTAACCCCACACTACAACATGTCAATACACTTGCCCACTTACACCCTCACCTTCATCTCCGTCCAGGGGGAAACCTCTTCAACGCTCTGGATCAGCCATCTTACGCTCCCCGACTCCGCCCACTACTTGCTCTTGCTACGCGCATGCACATCTTCCCCCTCTATACAACGTCTTTCTGCACGCCACCATTTTGTGGACACTGTACGCACAAAATCCTCTGCAGGCCGACACACTCCTCAACGCTGGTGGGAGCCTTCCCGCACCTCCCCAGCCCTCCACGGCTAACACATGGCCTTCCCTGGTCTCCACCACCCCTTCGGCCCCAGGACACTGCCTACCCGCCCTTCCACAGGCCCTCCAGGGCAAGGAGACTGGTAAGTCGCCATTCCGCCAGCGGCTACGCACTTCTCTCCTCACAGCTCCGCAGTATCGTTCTAACACTTCACTGCCTCTGCAGGCCGACACACTCCCCGACGCTGCTGGGAGCCTTCACCCACCTCCACAAGCCCTCCACGGCAAGGACACTGCCTTAACAACCCTCCTCAGGCCCTCCACGCCAAGGACACCTTGAAAAATCACAAATCTTTGTAAACAGACAATTAAGGACAGACACTAACAGTAAAGGACACTACAAGATGTCCCATTTACAATAATGCAAATTGTAACAGACACAGCTAGGCCTGCGCTGACGCTGTGTCGCACAAACCAGGAACCCTGCCGCGGACCACATCACAGGTACTAGGGGTGGAAGGGGGCACCTTCCTGGGGTGCCAAAGGGCCACGGGGTAGGTGGAAGGAGTGACCACAAGGTGAAGCGGGTAGGGAGAACGGGGGGTGGCGGCTGCCAGGAAGGAGAGGAGGTAAACAGTTCCAGCGGGCCGCACGGGGTAGGTAACAGGGCCCGGAGTAGGTAACACGGAAGAAGGGGGCATGCTGTTAGGGGGGGAAGTCGCCACGTTCCTGGGTCGCAAAGGGGCACGGGGTAGCTGGAAGGAGTGACCACAAGGGGAAGCGGGTAGGGAGAAAGGGGGGTGGCGGGCGCCAGTAAGGAGAGGAGGTAAACAGTTTAAGAGGGCCGCAAGGTTCGCACAGAGGGTCCATGGACCCTCGGAGGTAGGAAGGCCCCCCTGCGGACACAACAAAAAGGAACAAGCCTGCGCTCCCAGCCAGGTGCGTCACGCAGACAGTCAAGGTTCCGCGGACGAAGTCGCGGGTAAAAGCTAGTACATATATATAATACACATACACACATATACACATATAATACACAATATTGCTTTAATAAAGACTAGAGATGAGCGAGTAGTACTCGATCGAGTAGGTACTCTCATACTCAGTCGAATACTACGGGGCAAACACAGTAAAAATTTGATTCCCCTCCCATCTTCCCGTCTCCTGTCCTACACCTGTTATAAACTAGGTGTATACTTGCTGTACAGTACGCTTGTATACATCTAACATACAGAGGATTTTGGACTCTATATACCTTGCCCATCTCCTGTTATATACCTGTTTTAAGCTCAGTATATACAGTACTTCTAACACACAGAGGTATTTAGGCGCTATAGTTTGGGAGGGCTCACCCCAAGGGCCTGAAAAGTAATTTTTGCATGGCTCAGCTTAAGGGCCTCTAACTTAATTTGGAAGGGCTCACCTCAATGGCCACAAAAGTAATTTTTGGAGGTCTCACCACATCACATACACAATGACAGTTAAGGGTGGGTGCTGTTTGATTTCCCCCCCTTGCCTTTGCCATCTGTGGTTGCCATGGGCAATGTGATTTAAAGGGGTGCATGCTAATGTTTCTTTAGCTTAAAATTTGTCTTTCTGTCCTTACTAATGTAGAGGAAAGAAGGTTTCCAAGTATTTTTCCAATTTCCATAGAGGTTATATTGAGTTTGGAGTGTCTAGTTGATAGGCTGTGATAGTGGCGTAATACTGGGACTTGGACATGTTAGATGCCCCAGACATGGTTCCCCTGCTGTCCCAGTTGCATTCCAGAAGTGTTGGCATCATTTCCTGAAGTGTCATTGTGGACTTGTTGACTCCAATTGGTCAAATTTTGTTTTCCCTGAAACGAGCATTTTTTTCCCATAGACTATAATGGGATTGGATATTCGATCAAATAGTCGAATATTGAGGTCTACTCGAATCCAATTTCGAATAGTCGAATATTTCACTACTTGCTCATCTCTAATAAAGACTTAAGCATTACATATTGGAGTACAGTTCAACTCTTTTTAACCAGAATATAAGTGACTTATGAGTGGCAAACCCTCAAAATTTCGACTTCCCCATAACTAAAAATTTTTGGAGAATTTTTGTTACAAACTGGTTTGCTCATCTCTTCTTACCTCACCTTTCTTTAGTTTATTGATGCAAGAGTACAGGGTGGGCCAGAAGTATGGATACAACCAGATATGGATACACCCAAGTACTCCATGAAGATCCAGGATGTGGGGCACCATGAGCACATATTTTAGTGGGTGACTGTCATTGCTCCATGTCACAAACATGTCAATAATTTGATAATGAATAAAGCTAAATTAAAAACGAGCACACCATTGTATGTCTTGTGCAATTCTCCATGTGTTTGATGTGTCACATGACCCCCTTCCCGTTGAAAAAGTAAAGTTGAATCCAAAATGGTCGGCATGGGGGTCACCCGGCCTCAAATGTTTCCCCCCTCCCATGTACTAACATGCCACAAACAGTAAGGTGTTATCAGCAACCACTTCCATTTTATCTGGGTGTATCCATACTTATGGCCCACCCTGTACATTTAGGTTCAGTAAATTATAAAAATCAGCTTCACCTATTAGGGGGGTTCCAAAGGGAGGACAGTTCTCGGACACAACTAGGAGGAAGACGGAATATCCTAGGAGAAGGGTGACCTTGAAAGATGTTCTCTCTCCACTTTCCGGAGGTATGTAAAATCCAACAATATTCATGATCATTAGCAACATACTCGGCAAGATCAGATTCACAATGTAAAACAAAGGTTTTCTCTTTATTACAATCTGAAAATGAACAAAGGAAAATTCCAAAAATCACATATTTGTACTAGACTGCTCAAAATAAATTTCATTCTACTAAAGGAAAGACAACTAAAACTTAGTTGGCGTTTTTGACCTCTTTAGCACTAGACCAATTTTTGATTTTGCGTTTCCATATTTCCCTCCCCGCCTCCCAGAAGCCATAACTTTTATTTTTCGGTACACATAGCCATATTAAGACTTGTTTTTGTGGGACAAATTGTAACATAAACATTCTGATAGGCGCTGAGTAAAATTTGTGGGGAATGTTGACGTAGATAAAGATCTGTAAATGGGTAAATCCTCAGTCTGTCGGAGTAGATGAGGGAGGGACTCTTTATATCAGGGGTGCTCAACCATTTTTAGTAAAGGTCCACCATTAGGTGAAAATCTGAGCTTAACAGTAGCTGAGCATGTCCGGTATGTACAGTAATGGGGAGATGATAAGATGCATCTGACTATAATAGATACACACCTTAGATAAGACAAGAAAATTAGGAAAAAAATATTTGACATATTTAACCTTTCCTGATGGTCAAATAAAGTAAAGGAGTTGATGTCACTAACTAGTGAAAGGGCACTAAGATTGCATGGCATTATACTGTATGGGGGGCACTAATGTGGCATTATACTGTGTGCAAGGCAATAACATGGCATTATACTGTGTGCGAGGCAATAACATGGCATTATACTGTGTGCGAGGCAATAACATGGCATTATACTGCGTGCGAGGCAATAACATGGCATTATACTGCGTGCGAGGCAATAACATGGCATTATACTGCGTGCGAGGCAATAACATGGCATTATACTGCGTGCGAGGCAATAACATGGCATTATACTGCGTGCGAGGCAATAACATGGCATTATACTGCGTGCGAGGCAATAACATGGCATTATACTGCGTGCGAGGCAATAACATGGCATTATACTGCGTGCGAGGCAATAACATGGTATTATACTGTGTGCGAGGCAATAACATGGCATTATACTGTGTGCGAGGCAATAACATGGCATTATACTGCGTGCGAGGCAATAACATGGCATTATACTGCGTGCGAGGCAATAACATGGCATTATACTGCGTGCGAGGCAATAACATGGCATTATACTGCGTGCGAGGCAATAACATGGCATTATACTGCGTGCGAGGCAATAACATGGCATTATACTGCGTGCGAGGCAATAACATGGCATTATACTGCGTGCGAGGCAATAACATGGCATTATACTGCGTGCGAGGCAATAACATGGCATTATACTGCGTGCGAGGCAATAACATGGCATTATACTGCGTGCGAGGCAATAACATGGTATTATACTGTGTGCGAGGCAATAACATGGCATTATACTGTGTGCGAGGCAATAACATGGCATTATACTGCGTGCGAGGCAATAACATGGCATTATACTGCGTGCGAGGCAATAACATGGCATTATACTGCGTGCGAGGCAATAACATGGCATTATACTGCGTGCGAGGCAATAACATGGCATTATACTGCGTGCGAGGCAATAACATGGCATTATACTGCGTGCGAGGCAATAACATGGCATTATACTGCATGCGAGGCAATAACATGGCATTATACTGCGTGCAAGGCAATAACATGGCATTATACTGCGTGCGAGGCAATAACATGGAATTATACTGCGTGCGAGGCAATAACATGGCATTATACTGCGTGCGAGGCAATAACATGGCATTATACTGCGTGCGAGGCAATAACATGGCATTATACTGCGTGCGAGGCAATAACATGGCATTATACTGCGTGCGAGGCAATAACATGGTATTATACTGTGTGCGAGGCAATAACATGGCATTATACTGTGTGCGAGGCAATAACATGGCATTATACTGCGTGCGAGGCAATAACATGGCATTATACTGCGTGCGAGGCAATAACATGGCATTATACTGCGTGCGAGGCAATAACATGGCATTATACTGCGTGCGAGGCAATAACATGGAATTATACTGCGTGCGAGGCAATAACATGGCATTATACTGCGTGCGAGGCAATAACATGGCATTATACTGCGTGCGAGGCAATAACATGGCATTATACTGCGTGCGAGGCAATAACATGGCATTATACTGCGTGCGAGGCAATAACATGGCATTATACTGCGTGCGAGGCAATAACATGGCATTATACTGCGTGCGAGGCAATAACATGGCATTATACTGCGTGCGAGGCAATAACATGGCATTATACTGCGTGCGAGGCAATAACATGGCATTATACTGTGTGCGAGGCAATAACATGGCATTATACTGCGTGCGAGGCAATAACATGGCATTATACTGTGTGCGAGGCAATAACATGGCATTACTCTGTGTGCAAGGCAATAACATGGCATTATTCTGTGTGCAAGGCAATAACATGGCATTATACTGTGTGCGAGGCAATAACATGTCATTATACTGTGTGCAAGGCAATAACATGATACTGACTTAACATTATACTGTGTGAGGGCACTAACATAGTATTATACTGTGTGGGGGCACTAATGTGGCATTATCTTGTGTGGGGGCACTAATGTGGCATTATCTTGTGTGGGGGCACTAATGTGGCATTATCCTGTGTGGGGGCACTAATGTGGCATTGTACCATGGGGGGGGGGCACTGAGGAAGTTTATAATGTGTGAGGAACATTAAGGAGCATTATAATGAATGGGGAGCACAATTGGGATATTATGCACTTACACATTTCAAGCGAAGCTTAGTCATAGTGTGAATAAGGCTGAAGACACCAACCCATTATAACACCCAAAATGATATACACCAATGAAATCACATGGTAAACATCAAACAGGTGAACACACCGCACATACAAAATATAATTCTCCTTTATTGCCTCCAACACAGTGTAATGCTCTTGAGAGCCCAGACAAAATCAGAACACTGCTCCTCGTAGGCTGTAGGGACCATTGCAGATCCATGCTGATGCTATTGGAATATATCATGGCTTAAGAGGACACTGTCATGAAGAAAGGAAGAAAGACCCATCAGGCCAGGGACCGGGGAAGCTGGCGGTCTGGGTTCGGACTGCGATCTGCCTATTGAGTATTCCTGCTTTATAGGATAGTGACCTCCAGCAGGCCACAAATGTGCATGTGTCTGCACAAACGGTTAGAAACCGACTCCATGAAGATGGTATGAGGGCCCGATGTCCACAGATGGGGGTTGTGCTCACAGCCCAACACCGTGCAAGACGCTTGGTATTTGCCACAGAACACCAGGATTGGCAACTTCAGCACTGGCGCCCTGTGCTCTTCATAGATGAAAGCAGGTTCACACTGAACACATGTGACAGATGTGACAGAGTCTGGAGACACTGTGGAGAGCGATCTGCTGCCTGCAACATCCTTCAGCATGACCAGTTTGGCAGTGGGTCAGTAATGGTGTGGGGTGGCATTTCTTTGGAGGGCCGCACAACCCTCCCTGTGCTCTCCAGAGGTAGCCTGAATGCCATTAGGTACCGAGATGAGATCCTCAGACCCCTTGTGAGACCATATTCTGGTGCGGTTGGCCCTAGGTTCCTCCTAATGCAGGACATTGCCAAACCTCATGTGGCTGGAGTGCGTCAGCGGTTCCTGCAAGATGAAGGCATTGAAGCTATGGACTGGCCCGCCCATTCCCCAGACCTGAATCCGATTGAGCACATCTGGGACATCATGTCTCGCTCCATCCACCAACGTCATGTTGCACCACAGACTGTCCAGGAGTTGGCAAATGCTTTAGTCCAGGTCTGGGAGGAGATCCGTCAGGAGAACATCCGCAACCTCATCAGGAGCTGCCCAGGCATTGTAGGGAGGTCATACAGGCACGTGGAGGCCACACACACTACTGAGCCTCATTCTGACATGTTTTAAGGATATTACATCAAAGTTGGATCAGCCTGTAGAGTGTTTTTCCACATTAATTTTTGGGGGGACGCCAAATCCAGGCCTCCATTGGTTAATAAATTTGATTTCCATTGATGATTTTTGTGTGATTTTCTTGTCATCACATTCGACTTTTGTACAGAACAAAGTATTCAATGAGAAGATTTCATTCCTTCAGATCTAGGATGTGTTGAGTGTTCCCTTTATTTTTTTTAGCAGTGTATATACAGTATATATACGCTCTGCCTCTATTGCCTCCATAACCACACACTGATTTGCAGAACAGACCTTATAAGTCATTTATAATGTTGTAATGATAAAACTCAAAATGCCCTCATATGACTATGCAGATGGGAAAAATAAAAAGTTATGGCTCCCAGAATGCAGGCACAAAGTAATGGGGTAAAGTGATTATGTTTTTAGGTTTTTACCCATAAAAAAAAAGACTAAAGCTTCCTATAGTCGTTGTTAATGCAGATAGTTATGACAACAAAACAAAAAATCTTGCTATTATTTAACAAAGAAAAACATTCACTTACATAAAACACAACCTCTGAAAAGCTTAGATCTTCGTAGCGGAGTAGTCTGGACTTGGGGACCACCTTCACAATACTCCACTGGCCGTCACTTACAAATACATTGGTAAAACTGTTGGCTTTACTTCCACGTTCTCGAAAAAATACACTAATATCATCCTCTGAGAATATAAAAGTTGAAAGGGTTAATATTCTGTTCAAAGCTAAAACTTGGGGAATATTTATATTATGTCAACTTCATTGTATTTCCACCCCACATTTTTAAAAAGCTGTTTTATGGGTGGAAGAAAACTCTTTAGGACCACCAATTGGAGAAAGTCAAGGGCTGACCCTTTGAATCGTTTTATAACATGACCTGAGATAAGACCCCAACCAGAATCTTCTATATCATCTATGTCATCTGCAGACAGCTAGCCAACCATTAACCTGCTCTGCAGATGCATGTTACAAGGTTTGACTTGATGTAGATACCTCCAATAGGTGGCGCTGAAGAGGCAGTTTTCCCTCCTCCTGGATGACAGCTAATTTGCATAATGTTTTCCTTAGGGAGCTTTCCCTGGCCTATAAGGGTGCTTTCACACACATCAGAGTTTTTTGTAAAAATTTCAGGAGCTGAAAATCTCTTCCATTCATCTGAATTCTGAATGAGGTTGTTTAAAGGGATCCTATTATTCGATCACTTTTTTTTCTCCCTAACACGTCAGAATAGCCTTAAGAAAGGCTATTTGTCTCCTACCTTTCTTTGTCTTCTCCGAGCCGCCGTTCGCCTAAAATCCCGTTTTTTCTCAATATGCAAATGAGTTCTTTCGCAGCACTGGGGGCATCCCCAATGCTGCCAGAGAACTCTCCAGCACTGCCTCCATCTTCTTCTGGAACGAGGTCTTCACTGCGTCTTCTTCTAACTTCTAGGCCTCGGGCCTAGGGCAAGCCGACTGCACATGCCCCCCCCACCACAATAAAATGGCCGTTTACAATACTATGTAAGCGGCCATTTTTCTTGTGGCCGCGAGCATGCGCAGTCGGCTTTGCCCTAGGCCCAAGGCCTAGAAGTTAGAAGCCGGCCTAGAAAAAAGAAGCGGGCTGTCCTTTCTTCAGGTGCATTCTGCTTGTTACGGCGGTAGCAACCTCCAGAGTCAGCCCATTCATTTGAGCCTGCTCCGGAGGGGGAAGCAGCGACTGTAGGTGGGTTTTGACCCAAGAGTGACGTGGCTCCCCGCGTCACTCTCAGTGCCAAAATCCGACCTTACGCTCCCCATGTGAACTAACTCTAAGACTCCTTATACTAAGTGGCAGTCTCCACAAGGATAAACCATACCATCCTAGACCTCTGATCCTTTATTCAACAGTCAACTTTTTGTAGAAATAGGAAAAACATACTTGTGTGAATCCAGCTAGTGAATGTTAGAGAGCAGTTGTGTTGATCAAATGGAAAATAATAGATGTTGAAGTTGCAGGTAGATTTTATTTGGAAGGGCTTATTATTATCAATCATGCCCTTAGAATCAACATAGACATAAGAGTCTTCTTGAGCTTTTCCAGCACTGACTCTAGAAAATAAAAAAAAAGTTAGTTGCTGTTTTCACTGTCAAAGCCGATTGACTTGAATCTGTCATATAACCAATAACTAATACTGTATGTTCCATTATAAGGTTGTAAATTAAGATTTATCAGTTTAGGTTTGTTTGTACTTCTTATGGTCACTAGGCATGAATAAGTTAAGTATTAGAGATTGTAGCCCAAAACTCTAGATTATAGGGTATACTCGAGTATAAGCCGATTTTTTAAGCACAGTTTTTGTGCTGAAAAAGCCCCCTTCGGCTTATACTCGAGTCAAGCAAAAAAAAAAATAAAAAATCAGTCCTCAAGCTCAGGGAAGGGAGGGAAGGGGCAGACAGACCAAAACACCCCCTCTCCTTCCCTAGCACCCAGCAATTACTGCACCCAAAAACCATTTTAATTTTTGAAATTTATACTCGAGTCAATAAGTTTTCCCAGTTTTTTGTGGTAAAATTAGGGGCCTCAGCTTATATTCGGGTCGGCTTATACTCGAGTGTATACGGTAATTATTCTTAGATATTACAATCTAAAGAACTGTACTTACAGATCTATTTAATAATCTATTTATACCCAGGAATGTGAATACACCTAGTGGACATCTGCTAAATTTAGATAAAATAAAAGGATTTTCCAAAGGATTAGTAGTCAATTGAAGATCCAAGGGGGTTCAACACCCAGGATCCCCAGGGATCAGCTGATTGAAGCAGCATTGGCACTTCTGCTTCACAGATCATGTGTAGAGATGAGCGAGTAGTATTCGATCGAGTAGGTATTTGATCAAATACTACGGTATTCGAAATACTCGTACTCGATCGAGTACCACTCGCTATTCGAATGGAAAAGTTCGATGCAGAACCAGCATTGATTGGCCGAATGCTATACAGTCGGCCAATCAACGCTGGTTCTTCTCCTACCTTTAGAAGTCTTCTCCGTGCAGCTTCCCCGCGGCATCTTCCGGCTCTGAATTCACTCTGCCAGGCATCGGGCCTGGGCAGAGCCGACTGCGCATGTCCACTTGTAGTGCCGCGGGGACGCTGCACGGAGAAGACTTCTCGGAGGATCCAGCCTGACCCTCACTCGTGGACTTGGTAAGTATAATTTGATCGAACGTTGCCTACCCCTGAAACGAGCATTTTCCCCCCATAGACTATAATAGGGTTCGATATTCGATTCGAGTAGTCGAATATTGAGGGGCTACTCGAAACGAATATCGAACCTCGAACATTTTACTGTTCACTCATCTCTAATCATGTGACCTCATGCTCATAAGCCCTATGGCCAGATACAGTTCAGTCCCATTCAAGTTAAAGTGAGCCCCCCCCCCCCCGACCTGCACAAATTATAATGAAACTCAGTTGCCTGCACATAGTATAATGCCCCTTAGTGGCTCCATACAATATAATGACTCTCAGTGGCCCAGGACAGAAAGAATGACAGAATGTGCCAATTGCTTTACGTCCTGCTGCAAGTTTAGCCCCACCCACTTTCTCGTTATTTATTTTTGTGCCTCTACACATGTTCCCAGATTATAATGTCCCCTCTAGTAGTCCTCACAGCAAAATTTACTTGGCTCCATACTTGGCTGCAGATCAACTGAGCTTCATGGCTTATGAAAGGGGTAGACAATTATCTTGTGTTACTGCAGACATGGGGTAGGGGGTTAGGAGGCTGCTCCGCCCAGTGGTCTTACAGCCAGATACAAGACATTGAGGACCGGGATACGACTGAGCTCCTAAGACATAGAGAGATTACTTGAATGTATTTATTTGGATCAAAGTTTGGATAAAAGGGAAGAATATTTTATTTTTTGTTCATTCCCTGTGTTCATTGTTATAGGTATAATATTAATCGAGAATTCATCGTAAATATGTAGTAATAATGAAAACTTATTAGGTATACTTACAATTCAATAACCATTATATCGGGTACCCATACCCAATCTGTAGGGATTGAAATTTTTGTGATATTATCAAATTTTTCTGGATCCCAAGTAAGAAACTCGTCAGTCCAGCACTTTATGTGTAAGAGAGGAAAAAACAATAAATGTGTCTTTAGACGTATTATAACAATATATAAAAAACTAAAAGCATATTTATCATATTCCATATGTTTCCATAATCATATACAATCCCATGCAATCCTTGATCCCTTACAATAGTTTCACACTAGCGTTACTAATGCTTGTTGCTCTCATTCGTCATAGGATCAGAGCAACGGACATGATGTGACTGATGCAGATGGAGCCCCCACGTCTGTTCCGTCTACATTCAACCTCATATACTGTATAAACCCTCATATATACTGATAATGTCTGTTGCTCTGATCTTATGACAGATGAGCGCAATGGACGATCATAATGGTAGTCTATATCTTAGGCTCTTTACACATTTCCATCCCGCCTTCTGTTCATTTCTTATAATGGTCTCTTTTGGGTTATCGCCAAGATTAATGTATTTTTTATGGTTGTTTTTTTTTTTTTTTAGAGAATGTCTTTTAACTTTGAAAGTCATTAGCATTCCCCACAAGAGACGTTTTTAGCTATTCAAAATTCGTCTCTCTTCTTCAGTGGTCACTACACTTTAATATCACTTATGGTTTATCTGAGAGTGATTACGCTAAATAGCGGTAATTAAATTCAGGTGGTTTCGAGGAACTTTCACCACCTCTAATTACACCAGTTTTTTGTATGATGCAATAGGCTTCTCTTCACTGATTCTCGCACTGTTGGAATTTTTTTCTCTAGCCCCCACCATTCCTGAGCAATACAGTTACTTAGTTGCCTGATACGCTAATTAGGTTATTTACTGTCAAGTGGGTGGTCTCAGAGAGGAGTAGGCAATGGGCATGGTTCATAGCTGGTACTGTCCAATCAGAGGCAGACAGTGCCAGAGCTCAGAATCACGCCCCCTTGTGTACCTTTGCCCAAGCCCACACACTTGACACATATAGTCTAATTACTATATCAGCCAAAAAATGTATCTACATGGAATTACTCAGAAATAGTGGGAGACAGATAATAACTTCCAAGTGATCCAGTATCAGTGTGGCGGTGCCTATTATAATATGTAAAACACTGGAGTGGGTGGTCAAAGCCACATCCTTCCAGAAAGTGTCCTAAGGTGGGAGACTGGTTTAGGTCCATATCGAACATTGATCTGTGCCTTTGTTTTATTTTATGTGTGCCAATTGGTTGTGCAGCAGGTGGTATCCCTTTGGCCATACACTTGCTACAAGTTGACACATTGTAGTCACATTAGGTTGGAAAGGGTCTTGTATATATTAAAAAATGGCCATAAAGAGCTGATCAGTAGTGGTCGAATCCAGCCCCCAGACTGATCAGCTGTACGGGGTCACTTCCAGCTTTCATCCTGTACACAATACCTGTACAAGCAGAAAGCTCTGAGCTATACAGTGGATGGAGATTTCAGCTTCCTTCCTGCATCGTGTGCAGGATGGGCAATGGAAGCTGCTCCATGCAGCTGATCGGTCCAGAGGCTGGGTGTTAGCCCTAAACCAATCAAGTACAAGGATAGACCACTGTTTTTCCTAATTACATCCTGGAAAACAGATTTGCATATATTTCCTATAATCCCCCAGTGGAGCGAAAATGGCTTGTAAGTAGGGCTGAGCCGATATTGTGATTTCAGGATCGATTTCAAAATCCAATTTCCGATCATCTTCTAGTCGATCCCGATTGTGATCGTGAAATTTGCTCGATTGCCGATCGGGATCCGATCTTTTCCGATCCCGATCCTCAAGGTCACTTGAGGGTTGAGTTGATCTCCATCTTCGATCCCACTGGAAAAGATCGGGTCGGAATTCTGATCGCGAATATGAAATTTACTCGATCGCTGATCAGAATCCAATCTTTTCCAATCCCGATCGCTCAACCCCACTGGTAAGTCTCCATACGCCTGTAAAGGTTCACACTCCTTAAGGAGTGTTATTATCCCCTGACCCTGGTCGACAGTCTCTCACCCTGCCAAACTAGTATCCCTATACTGTGCTTATGAGATCCAATAGATTGAAACAGCGCTGTCCACAGCTGGGAATATGTTCCTTTTGGAATAGAAATACTAGTTTGGCAATAATCCTCGCATCTTATTATTAGGCTTATTGAAAAAGTCATGCCTGATATTAAGAGGGCTGTCCTAAAAGGCAGCGAACAGAGGCACTGTTTTTCCTAATTACATCCTGGATTTCCGATAACCAACTGCTGTTTTTTCCTAATAAATAAAGGGGTAAATTTTCTCCTTTCTGAAAGTGGAAGTCTGCGTATCATAAATATTCTCACTCCAGCTCACCAGAGGGCAGGGGTCATAAACTTATGATGCAACAGCCATAAAAAGAAATCAGATATGAGATCAAAGGTGTTTATCCCTTGCATGTGTACTGAGGGTGACCTGTGGGGCTCCTTGGCTTCTGGGCTGGTTGCAGCTGCATCCACTGTGAACCCTATTGCTACACCAGTGACACTTTACCTGTTCATACCAGATGTAAGTTGAGAATACTTGATTTTTCTCATCCTGATAGCATGATGAAGATATACGGAGATAAATTGCAAAAAAGAAATGAAAAGTGTTACATTATATGCAAAGACGAAACTGCACATACACAATTAACCCCTTCAGGCTGGGAGTACGCAGCAGTAAAGCCATAAAAATGTATACATTATAGAGTGTGTATGTATATATATATATATATATATATATATATATATATATATATATATACATATACATAGAGAGAGAGAGGAAGAGAGAGAGTATATATAAACATATAGATATACTAGCTGGTACCCGCGACTTCGTCTGCGGTGATTGTAGCAGTGGGTATATACAGGCGCGGGTAAGGTTTTCGTAGTGTGTATAAGGGATGGGATATGAAATGTAACTGTGTATCTTGTTTTTGCTGTAATTCAGAGAATACGTGAGACTTTTGTGTTGAAGTTAATTTGTATTTCAGCTGCTATACGGTGTTCTGAGAAACTGTACATAGTGTCTTTGGGACAGAGGTATTTCAAGTTAATATAAGATAATAAGATAATCCTTTAATAGTCCCACAATGGGGAAATTTCAGTGATACAGTTTCATAGATGGTACAGTAGTATATAACAAGAGAGAAACACATACAAGCTCATGGCAGATAGAGAAATCCTAGGAATCATAGCAACTAAAAAGGAAAGAAACACAGACACACTGCAGGATCATTTAGTTCTCTGTGTGGAGTGTTGTTAATAATAATACAGCCCGACCGTGGTTGGAGGACATGAGGAGGGGTCACAGCATGTGGATATAACAAGCAGAAAACATTTTTGCAGAGGTGGGGGACATAGGCAGCTATCATGATAACATGTGGCAGTTCCTTTGGTAGGTGGTGAGATCTCCTGCTCACAGCTGATAGTTTGGTATCTTGTATCAGCGCTATTGTCCATTAACCACAAAAAATGCCCCAAATGTCCTTCATCACAGCCCTCCTCCGTTCTTCTTACCACTGTTTTCTACTGCCCAGAGAGGTCTGAAGCCATCCAGGTATACATGGTGCTGCTCTCTTGCCAAGCTTCCATAGCTCCTGGGGTAGGTGGGTGATGGTAGGTTCCCAGGTTGTAACAGAGTCCCACGTGTCCACAGTAATAGAAAGAAATACCAGTCAGCTGTAGCATCTTCACACACCAGCAATAGACTCCAAAAATCATCTCCTTGAAGGAATAAGTCCGCATTTCCATGTAGGTTTCTCCTCCCTGCCGCATGGTGAGCCATGCTGTCCTAGCTGGGGGGATGGTGACAGGCACATGTGGAAACCAGCTGAACCAGGTCTTGTCGTTGTCCATGCTTTACAATAGAAACAAAATACTCCACAGGGTCTTCCATTCGATTTATAGTTGCTAATTCATAGTGCTAGATTGCTTAGTTACACAATTCTTGAAGATACAGAGGAAAAGAGTGAGAAAGGAAAGATAGAGATTGCTCCCAGCTTGGAGCCCTGTATCGAGGCAGCCACTAAGGGCGCCAGGAAGTCGATATACGACATTGTATGCTTTGTTATTTTCCACCAGTACATGTAAGTTTTGGGCACAGGATACTCTTGAGCAAGCAACATAAGGTTGTCCATGTGAGTAGCCTGATGTGGCCAAATGTATCCCTGCTACTTCCAGCGTTTGTCCTTGGGATTTATTAATGGTCATTGTAAAAGCCAACTAAAGGGGAAATTGTAGTCTTTTGAATTGAAATGGGAAATGATTTGGTAGAATTGGAATGCGTGGGGTTAACACACTGTCACCTGTAGCTGCTCCTGTAAGAATAGTGGCTTCAATGATATTTATTCCTAGTTGTGTGACACGTAGCTTCGTGCCATTGCACAATCGGGGTGCATCCAGATTACGCATGAGTAGAACAGTGACGCCAATCTTCATTTCTAGTTTATGTGAAGGGATGCCGGGTAATTCTAAGGTGGGCATATACACAGAAAAAATCCCTATTAAAATTTAACTTTTAATAAATTCCAATAAAACGAAAATCCCCTTAATTAAAATTAATAACTGGTAGTACCAGAAGACCATTAGAGTTCAAAATATAAAGAAGGGATCCTTTAGGGGTGCATAGTATGTGGGACTCCTTTAAGTAACGGGGCCAACCCTCATGGTCCCGTGAACTGCGGTTCTTACCGCACATCTACTATGCGATAACGCTATAACATACCTCCTGATGAACAACTAGGGAAACGCGTCGAGGTTAACAAACTATTCTAGTGGGAAATACTAAGTGAGGGTCCATTGTTTGGCAGCTTAGTCCTTGGGGATTGACGGGACGGGGGTGTAACAGCCATTGACAGAGGACCTAACTCGCTAACCTTTAACTCGTGTATATATCTTCTATATTGCTATGTAGAAACACAGAATCTGGAACGTCAGGAGACATCATTAGGGTTACCTGATAGAAACATAGTGGCAGTGCACCTAGTATATGGACAGTGGTGACTACATGAAATAGAGTGAGGGTTGAGTCCCACATACTATGCACCCCTAAAGGAGCCCTTTATATCTTGAACTCTAATGGTCTTCTGGCACTACCAGTTATTAATTTTAATGAAGGGGATTTTCGTTTTATTGGAATTTATTAAAAGTTAAATTTTAATAGGGATTTTTTTTCTGTGTATATGGCTATTAGTTTACTCCCTATACCCTGTGTATTATTGTAATTCTAAGGTGGGCAGTAAGGTAGATTGGTGACATTATTATCGACCGTTACGTGTTCGTGGTGTATTGAAAGGGTAAATTGGAGTATACAGGCCAGAAGTAGTCCCAATGCAAACATGCTATCGGAACTTACCAGTGTCGTTGGCGTGGAGACCTAGGGAAGGTGGATGGATCATGAAGACGAAACAGCAGTGAGGTGAGAGTGCCGTCGGGGAGTGTGGCGGGCTGGAGTGAATAGTTCAGGTGCTGCAGCCTACGGTGGAGGCGCAAAATGGTGGCGTGCTGGAAACATGTTCTGTAGTCAGCTAAGATGCGCATGCTCCTGGCAACACAGTGGAGTGGCTAGGTGGGCGGTGTCGCGGATCGTCAGAGCGGTGGGGGTCGGCAAACATGGCTGCTCCGGAGGGTTAAAGAGGTAGCCTCCTGGAGTATCGTTAAGGTGGGGGTGAAAGTGGTAAAGTATATGTAAATGTGATTGTGTGGGGTTAGGGGCTAGGCTGTAGAGGGTAATATGAATTGTGTGGCTTGCTATGGTCCAAAGTGTGTGAGATTGCAGAGATGGTGATGTGAGTTTGGGTTTTGTGGGGGTCCTGGAAAAAACGTATGTGCGCTATTGTGACGAAAAGTAGCTTATTGCGCAATCCTGTGTAGTAACTATGTTTGTGGAAAATTTCAGCCAAATCGGTGGAGCGGGTTTTGCATGATTGAGGAACAAACATCCAAACATGCAAACACACAAACCCACAAACATCCAAACTCACAAACTTTCACCTTTATAATATTAATAGGATATAACTGAAGACAATGTTAGATGCCGCCAAATGCATGCCTATACATTATCACAGTATTTTGTAGTATGTTTCGGATGCATGCCATATATACAGTTATTCCTTCAAAAATGGTCAAATATGGTAAGCTTAGCCTAGTTGATAGATGGATCACCATGATATATAATATAAGGCTTTATTCAGACCAAGTTGTTTACATCTGTTTTTTACATCCATTTAAAGGATGCCAAAAAAGGACGCAAACAGATGCAAACGGATAGTGATCTGTTTACATAGACATCAATGTAAATCCTATTAATATTATAAAGGTGAACGTTTGTGAGTTTGGATGTTTGTGGGTTTGTGTGTTTGGATGTTTGGATGTTTGTTCCTCAATCACGCAAAACCCGCTCAACCGATTTGGCTGAAATTTTCCACAAACATAGTTACTACACTCGATTGCGCAATAGGCTACTTTTCATCACAATAGCGCACATACGTTTTTCCCACGACCCCCACAAAACTCAAACTCACACAAGCCACAAAATTCATATTACCCTCTACAGCAGATGTCAGCAACCCCTGGCACATGTGCCAAGAGTGGCACTCCTGCCATATTTCACTGGCACACCAGCAGCACAGGACCTGCAAGAGTTAAATGAAGTCCGAGGTCCCTTCAGTGCTCTGCTAGAGCTGAGGCATAAGGACACTTCCCTTTGAGAGCGGTGCAGGAAACCCAGGGGGTGGAGCTTAATCGCTCAGGTCTGTGCCTGCTATAGTGGTCTGCATCCTGCAAAGATTCCCCAAGGAGGAGAGGAAGCTGCTAGCAAAGTGAAACTGAAAAACACACAGGTACATAGGATTACTATTCTCATTAATGTCAGGCATTTGGGGTTATTAGTTTAGTCTTAGTAACTCCATGTGCCTCACATTAATAGGAATAAACCCCATCATGTCCCTCATATTAACCCCTGTGTGCATTATATTAATAGGAATAAACCCCATCATGTCCCTCATATTAACCCCTGTGTGCCTCATATAATAACAAATCATACAATGTCATATATCCAAGTATATTCACTTGTAATACCTGTGTCCCAAAGTCACTATGTACAGTTTCTCAGAACACCGTATAGCAGCTGAAATACAAATTAACTTCAACACAAAAGTCTCACGTATTCTCAGAATTAAGCAAAAACAAGATACACAGTTACATTTCATATCCCATACCTTATACACACTACGAAAACCTTACCCGTGCCTGTTTACCCACTTCTACAATCACCGCAGACGAAGTCGCGGGTACCAGCTAGTTTACCATACTTCTGTGTCCATCCCCCCCCCCCAAAAAAAAAAAAACGGACAGAAACGGATGTTTTGTTTTTTTTTCTTTTGACATTGCTGTCTATTTAAACGGATGACAATCCATCTGCGTCCTTTTTTTGCATCGTTGTTTTTGCATACTTTACTCAGATGTGCTATATGTGAATAGAGCCTTACACATGCAGTAAAGGATGGTATTTTCAATGGCTTTTGTGTGAGTTGCCACACTGTAGCAAGTTATCTCATTCCATTTAATGATGGCTACACTTCTATCTTTAATCCATCTATTCATCTAATTCTATCTATCTATCTATCTATCTATCTATCTATCTATCTATCTATCTATCTATCTATCTTCTATCTCTATCTATCTATCTATCTATCTATCTATCTATCTATCTCCTATCTATATATCTATCTATCTCCTATCTATCTATCTATCTATCTATCTATCTATCTATCTATCTATCTATCTATCTATCTATCCAGTGGCGTAACTACCGTGGTAGCAGCAGTAGCAGCTGCCACAGGGCCCGGGCCATTAGGGGGCCCGGTGACAGCCGCTACCGCTGCGGTTTTTTTCAATAGGCAGTTACGGGCCCTATTCACTTGCCGATCCTGGCTGGGCCGGGATCGGTAAGTGACACCGCGGGCCCCACAAAGGCTATCATTATACTCGGGGGTCTTTGCAGACCCCCGAGTATAATGACCGGCGGATCGGGAGAGGTAAGGGAACATAACAAACAGTGTTACTTACCTCTCCGCGATCCTGCCAGGCCTCCGTCCTACTGTTGTCTGACGTCTCTGACGTCACATGAACCCGGCATGCTTCCCGGGTCATGTGATGTCCGACGTCATTAACGAAGGACGCGAGCACAGGAAGACAGCACAGCACAGGAGCCGAGGAACAGGTAAGAAGCAACAGTGGTTTGTTTTTTTTTAATGTTTTTATTCCCCGGGTCTCCGATTATTATACTCTGGGGTCTGAAAAGACCCCAGAGTATAATAATTGTTTATGGGTGTCCACAGAGGGACATAATACTGTGTGCAGGGGCCACTATTGGGGTTAATAGTGTGTGCAGGGGCCACTATTGGGGTTAATAGTGTGTGCAGGGGCCACTATTGGGGTTAATAGTGTGTGCAGGGGCCACTATTGGGGTTAATAGTGTGTGCAGGGGCCACTATTGGGGTTAATACTGTGTGCAAGGGACACTATTGGGGTTAATACTGTGTGCAAGGGCCACTATTGGGGTTAATACTGTGTGCAAGGGCCACTATTGGGGTTAACACTGTGTGCAAGGGCCACTATTGGGGTTAATACTGTGTGCAAGGGCCACTATTGGGGTTAATACTGTATGCAAGGTACACTATTGGGGTTAATACTGTATGCAAGGTACACTATTGGGGTTAATACTGTGTACAGGGGCCACTATTGGGGTTAATACTGTGTGCAAGGGACACTATTGGGGTTAATACTGTGTGCAGGGGCCACTATTGGGGTTAATACTGTGTGCAGGGTCCACTATTGGGATTAATACTGTGTGCAAGGGACACTATTGGGGTTAATACTGTGTGCAGGGGCCACTATTGGGGTTAATACTGTGTGCAAGGGACACTATTGGGGTTAATACTGTGTGCAAGGGACACTATTGGGGTTAATACTGTGTGCAGGGGCCACTATTGGGGTTAATACTGTGTGCAAGGGACACTATTGGGGTTAATACTGTGTGCAGGGGCCACTATTGGGGTTAATACTGTGTGCAAGGGACACTATTGGGGTTAATACTGTGTGCAGGGACCACTATTGGGGTTAATACTGTGTGCAGGGGCCACTATTGGGGTTAATACTGTGTGCAGGGGCCACTATTGGGGTTAATACTGTGTGCAAGGGACACTATTGGGGTTAATACTGTGTGCAAAGGACACTATTGGGGTTAATACTGTGTGCAAGGGACACTATTGGGGTTAATACTGTGTGCAAAGGACACTATTGGGGTTAATACTGTGTGCAGGGACCACTATTGGGGTTAATACTGTGTGCAGGGGCCACTATTGGGGTTAATACTGTGTGCAGGGGCCACTATTGGGGTTAATACTGTGTGCAAGGGACACTATTGGGGTTAATACTGTGTGCAAAGGACACTATTGGGGTTAATACTGTGTGCAAGGGACACTATTGGGGTTAATACTGTGTGCAAAGGACACTATTGGGGTTAATACTGTGTGCAAGGGACACTATTGGGGTTAATACTGTGTGCAGGGGACACTATTGGGGTTAATACTGTGTGCAGGGGACACTGTTGGGGTTAATACTGTGTGCAGGGGACACTATTGGGGTTAATAGTGTGTGCAGGGGACACTATTGGGGTTAATAGTGTGTGCAGGCGACACTATTGGGGTTAATACTGTGTGCAGGGGCAAGTAAGGGACATAATAGAGTGCGGAGGAGGCGGTCGGTCGAGGTCTTCAGCGTCAGTTGGGATGGGGGGGGGGGGGGGCCCATGTCAAAAGTTCGCCACGGGGCCCCGCCATTCCTAGTTATGCCACTCTATCTATCTATCTATCTATCTATCTATCTATCTATCTATCTATCTCCTATCTATCTATCTATCTATCTATCGCCTATCTATCTATCTATCTATCTATCTATCTAATCTGTCTATCTATCTATCTGTCTATCTACCATATCTATCTGATCTATCTATCATATCTATCTATCTATCTAATCTATCTATCATATCTATCTATCATATATATCGATCGATCTATCTATCATATCTATCTATCTATCTATCTATCTATCATATCTATCTAATCTATCTATCTATCATATCTATCTATCTATCTATCTATCATATCTATCTATCTATCATATCTATCTAATCTATCTATCATATCTATCTATCTATCTATCTATCATATCTATCGATCTATCTATCTATCATATCTATCTATCTATCTATCATATCTATCTATCTATCTATCTATCTATCTATCTAATCTATCTATCATATCTATCTATCATATCTATCTAATCTATCTATTATATCTATCTATCATATCTATCTATCTATCTATCTATCTATCTATCTATCATATCTATCTAATCTATCATATCTATCTATCATATCTAATCTATCTATCATATCTATCTATCTATCATATCTATCGATCGATCTATCTATCATATCTATCTATCATATCTATCTATCTATCTATCTATCTATCTATCTATCTATCTAATCTATCTATCATATCTATCTATCATATCTATCTAATCTATCTATCATATCTATCTATCTATCTATCTATCTATCATATCTATCTATCATATATATCGATCGATCTATCTATCATATCTATCTATCTATCTATCTATCATATCTATCTAATCTATCTATCTATCATATCTATCTATCTATCTATCTATCATATCTATCTATCTATCATATCTATCTAATCTATCTATCATATCTATCTATCATATCTATCGATCTATCTATCTATCATATCTATCTATCTATCTATCATATCTATCTATCTATCTATCTATCTAATCTATCTATCATATCTATCTATCATATCTATCTAATCTATCTATCATATCTATCTATCATATCTATCTATCTATCTATCTATCTATCATATCTATCTAATCTATCATATCTATCTATCATATCTAATCTATCTATCATATCTATCTATCTATCATATCTATCGATCGATCTATCTATCATATCTATCTATCATATCTATCTATCTATCTATCTATCTATCTATCTATCTATCTAATCTATCTATCATATCTATCTATCATATCTATCTAATCTATCTATCATATCTATCTATCTATCTATCTATCTACCTATCATATCTATCTATCTATCTATCTATCTATCTATCTATCTATCTATCTATCTATCATATCTATCTAATCTATCTATCATATCTATCTATCTAATCTATCTATCATATCTATCTATCTATCTATCTATCTATCTATCTCCTATCTATCTATCTATCTATCTATCATATCTATAATCTATCTATCATATCTATCTATCATATCTATCTAATCTATCTATCATATCTATCTATCTATCTATTTATCTATCTATCTATCTACCTATCATATCTATCTATCTATCTATCATATCTATCTAATCTATCTATCATATCTATCTATCTAATCTATCTATCATATCTATCTATCTATCTATCTATCTATCTCCTATCTATCTATCTATCTATCTATCATATCTATCGATCTATCTATCTATCTATCATATCTAATCTATCTATCATATCTATCTATCTATCTATCTATCTATCTATCTATCTATCTATCTATCTCATATCTATCTATCTATCTATCTATCTAATCTATCTATCTATCTATCTATCTATCTATCTATCTATCTATCTCCTATCTATCTATCTATCTATCTATCTATACAATATGTCCTAGTTAGCGCCTATATCCATAAGACGTCTAGTCCGTCAGTGATCTATGTTTTAAGCGTCTCTGGAAACTCATTTCCTCGCCGTGCACTCACCCATGGTATCTAATGGGTGTAAAATGAAGTGTCTTTTGCTATGCAAACACTTGGCTGCGGCATTGGTATAATCATGTTCTTTTTTTCTACATTTGTTTCATAACATTTGATTAAAAACAAATTAGTCGCCGAGCTATAAATTGGGTTTGCATGATTTGCTATTGTGGCTTTCCTCCTGCAAGGAATGATAATAAGGTTTCCTGTAATTTCAGATCTATTTCTCTATGTTATTGTAACACTTGGCAAGCTGACCCTTACAAATACATGCATGACCCCACAAATGATTATTCCGGGAGATCCCAGTACAAACATTTGGAGATAAAAGCAGGCGAAAGTAACAATGAATTAAACTTACCACTTCTAGGATGGCGTATATATTGATATCTATGTATACATTTATGGCCTTTCTCCAGTTTAGCACAGGTCTCACCCCCTTGTTGTACCCATTCATCAAGTGGTCTACAAGTTGTACATTGGGTGGTTTAAGAGTTGAGATATTTCCTTGGGCTGTAAAATGTTATAAGATATTAAAGAGGAATACCTCTTCTATATATGACACCGATACTGATCTGTCAGGTGAACGTACCTGTGCGGGATGTGATAACATATAGAATCCATATACTGTGTAAGGTCCATATGGTGTTCATTTCTTCTGTTGGTGCTTCTTGTTGAGTTAGTGTGAGTCCAGTATCTGCTCAAGTTTAGTCGTTCTGTAAAATCTGTTATATATAGCTACTGTAATGGGAATTTCCAGCACCTAAAGTGCGTAGCGTGTCTCGTGCCCTTCCCTGCTCACCATTAGCACTCCTTCCATCCAGACTCTCAACAGATTCTCATTAGGTTGTTTGCTACATTAATGTCAGGGCTGAGTTTGCAAATGAAAGTACTTAATGTTATAATGGAGATGTAATATCGCCTTGTTACCAGTAGAGAGGATGTCTGTTTTGTATGTTTTTCGTAGACGGATCTACTCTTTGTCAAAAAAGTGCAAATTCTGCGCCCAATGTGAAAACCAATGAGTAAAGACAAAATTTGAACTGGGAAATGTTTATTGAAACCTTATAGATACATCATTTATTTATTTTTACTTTCCACATTGCGGAAACACAGCTTTTTTTGTTGCAGATTTTGATGTGGTTTTTGGATACAAACGGAATGGGATATACCATATTTTTCGGACTATAAGACGCACTTTTTTCCCCAAAAATCTTTGGGGAAAAGAAGGGTGCGTCTTATAATCCGAATGTGGCCGCCTGGCATCCGCTGTAATAGAGAGGCAGATGCCGGCGAGGGATAGATGCCGGCACAGGTGCCGGGACCTAAGACATCGCTACGCTCCTCTGCCCGGCATGAAGTTTCATGCAGGGCAGAGGAGCGTAGCGATGTCCCATCAATCCCTTGCCGGCATCCGCCTCTCTATTACAGCGGATGCCGGGTCTGTATTGGCGGCCCCTTCTCCCCCGGGGCCTGTAAAGTTGCAGGCCAGCTCCTGCGCAGCGATATCGCAGGAGCCGACCTGTTCAGGTGACAGCCGGGAGCCTAATGAAGGCTCCCAGGCCTGTCACTGCTATATTAGTATTGCGGCTGGTCTCTATGACCAGCCTTTAATAGTAATATACAGAATGTCCCATAGACGGCAATACAGTTGTATTGCCGTCTATGGGACTTGCAATCAAGTGACTGCAGGTTCAAGCCCCCAGGGAGGAATAAGGCTGCATTCACACGGAGTAAACGCTGGCGTTTTTTGTGTGTTTTTTGCACATAGCGCCGCGTTTACGCCGCGTAGCGTCGCGTTAACGCGGCGTATACGCGGCGTTAACGCGACGCTACGCGGCGTAAACGCGGCGCTATGTGCAAAAAACACACAAAAAACGCCAGCGTTTACTCCGTGTGAATGCAGCCTTATATAGTAAAAAAAAAAAAAAAAAAGCTTTAAAAATATATAATAAAAAAATGAAATAAATGTTCTAAATCACCTCCTTTCCCTAGAATATATATAACAATAGAAAATCATATGTCAAACACATACACATTAGGTATCCCAGTGTCCAAAAATGCCCGGTCTACTAATAGTTTTCCTGTACAGTGAACGTCAAAATCAAAAGTGCTAAACCGCCGGGTTTTTTTTCAATACAAGGTGATCTAAGCAATAGACATTCCCCAAAATGGTATAACTAAAAAGTACATCTGGCCCCGCAAAAAAACCCCACTCTATGCGTCCCCGTACAGCTGCAGGGTCACCTGTCAATGTGGCCTTGCAGCTGTTGCAAAACTACAACTCCCATATATTAAATATTCTACAATTTTTTGCTTCAAATTTTTTTTCCCCTAGTTTACTCCTCTAAAACCTAGGTGCGTCTTATAGGCCGAAAAATATGTTATATAGGAAGTTCTTATACCTCTGCCTTCTGCTCAATCCACTCCTGGCTTTGGCTCAAACAACCACGACAAACGCTGCAACAAAAAAAGCTCAGTTTCCGCAATGTGGAAATCTATCATCAAATACAAAATCCTAAATCCTAAAATCCTCTGCGTATGACCAATTTGGCATTTCCTTTTTTTAATCCATGCACCCATTCAAAATATATGGCCCCTGGAAAGTCATACTGTATGTAAATATAATGCACAGTAGGACCATGGAGTCCCAGAGAGGACATCTCTGACTTCCCAATTTCTGCATGCATAGCACTCAATGAGCAATGTGTTTGGAACTATCAGAGTTGCCATGATGCAACTTTCTATACAAGCCAGCAATCATACAACCCTTCCAGGGTTTGGACCTGCAGGTGCTGATGGGCCCTAGAGGAGTCAGAAAAGTTGTGCGGTTCATGTTAGGAGGCTGTATTTCAAAACACCATTTACAAAATTGGTCTGATCTTGAACCAGGAAAAATAGCTCAACCTTGAAGTGGATAAGCTTTACAAAGGTTCATAAATCCCTACACGTTGTGAAAATCAGTATATTGCCATACAATCATACACATAGCCTAGTTCATTTGTTGTTACCCCGAATATGTATAGTAGTCACAAATGCAGTAGTTACTTTCATTGTCATGGAGGCACTCTACCAACAATAGTAACCAATAGAGATGAGCGAACAGTAAAATGTTCGATATTCGATATCCGTTTCGAGTAGCCCCTCAATATTCGACTACTCGAATCGAATATCAAATCCTATTATACTCTATGGGGGAAAAATGCTCGTTTCAGGGGTAGGCAACATTCGATCAAATTGAACTTACCAAGTCCACGGGTGAGGGTCAGGCTGGATTCTCTGAGAAGTCTTCTCTGTGCAGCAACCCCGCGGCGTCTTCCGGCTCTGAATTCACTCTGCCAGGCATCGGGCCTGGGCAGAGCCGACTGCGCATGCCCGCACTACAAGAGAATGGCCGCTTACAGTCAAAGTGGCCATTTTCTTGTAGAGCGGGCATGCGCAGTCGGCTCTGCCCAGGCCTGATGCCTGGCCGGAAGACGCCGCGGGGACGCTGCGCGGAGAAGACTTCTAAAGGTAGGAGAAGAATCAGCGTTGATTGGCCGACTGTATAGCATTTGGCCAATCAATGCTGGTTCTGCATCATTTTTTTCCATTCGAATAGCGAGTAGTATTCGATCGAGTACGAGTATTTCGAATACCATAGTATTCGATCAAATACCTACTCGATCGAATACTACTTGCTCATCTCTAGTAACCAATAAGCCCTCTTATTATGGCACATTGGCCAGTGCTGTGGGGAGAGGTGGGAAAAATGAAGATTGTCTTAACTATTAAAAACCGTGCCAGCCTTATGCTGAATGTGCCCCATAACCGTACCATGCAGTATAGAATAATTGCCTTGCCAGTAGAAACCATTGATGTTCATTTGAATATTGACCCAGGGACTTAGTCAATCGGGATCAATGCATTTTCTTTCACCTTATAACATATTGATCCTTGCCATTTAAGAGTGATTTTTGATCCACTCCCCTTCTTACCTCTACCTTTCTTGTCCTTTCCTACCTTTCCTCTTGGATGAACGTGTCCAGGTAAAATATGTATGACTAGCTTTTCAAAATAATATGATTTTGCAATATTCTGTTAAAAGAGTATGGCGAGTGAGGCCCAGAGCAGGCAATAGGGTGCACATTTGGTGGGTATTTTATTATTTTTATTATTATTATTTATTTATATAGCACCATTAATTCCATGGTGCTTTACATTTGGGGGTTACATACAATACACAGAATATACAGGTAGATATAATACTAACAATGACCGACTGGCACAGTGGGGTAGAGGGCCCTGCCCGCGAGGGCTTACAGTCTATGTGGGAAGGGGGGTAGAGACAGAAGGAGAGGGGGGAGACTGTACAGATGTCAGTGTGGTGATAGTGTTATTGGGGGTTGTAGGCCTTCCTGAATAGGTGAGTCTTCAGGGCCTTCTTGAAGCCTGTGATTGTGGGGGTCAGTCTTATGTGTCTTGGTAAGGAGTTCCAGAGTATGGGGGATGCATGGGAGAAATCTTGGAGACGGTTGTGTGAGGAGCGGATGTAAGCAGAGTAGGAGGTCATTGGAGGATCTGAGGTGACGTGTGGGCAGATAGTGGGAGATTAGGTCAGAGATATATGGAGGGGACAGGTTGTGGATGGCTTTGAATGTTAACGTCAGTAGTTTGAACTCATTTCGCTGGGCTATAGGTAGCCAGTGGAGGGACTTGCAGGGGGGAAGCAGCTGATGAAGAACGGGGGGTGAGGTGAATTAAGCGGGCAGCGCAGTTTAGGGTGGACTGGAGGGGAGCAAGGGTGTTTGCTGGGAGTCCATGGAGAAGGGTGTTGCAGTAGTCTAAGCAGGAGATTATGAGGGCATGGATGAGCATCTTGGTAGTTTCAGGGGTGAGGAAGGAGTGGATTCGATGGATGTTCTTGAACTGGAGGCAGCAGGAGGTGTTGAGGGTTTGAACGTGTGACTTGAAGGATAGGTCAGAGTCCAGGGTAACCCCAAGACATCGTGCCAGTGGGGTTCCGTTAACTTTGATAGATGGGTCAGGTGGAGGGGCCATACGGGGTGGGGTGGAAATGATGAACTCTGTTTTCTCCATGTTCAGTTTGAGAAAGCGGGAGGAGAGGAAGGGTATTGAGATGTGTGCCACAATTAGTACATTCTCCCGTTGTATATAAGAACCATGACTTTAAGTTTTACCCATAGCAATCTGACTTTAATGTCATAGTCCTGTTTTCTATGTTTCCATTCAAAGGGTGCCTTGTTCCCACATGCTCCTTACTGCTGTAATGTAGATTTGAGCGAGCTGTTTCGTAACTGGTTTTGTTATACATTTTACAAATTTCTTTGAGTCGCCACTTATGAATCACTATCATACTCCAGGAGAGAACAGAACCATCTGAGGATGATCATGGTTGTCCATCATTCTTTAGCCATTACTATTCACTGGACAAACCCTTTACAAATACACGTAAAAACAAACAATATACTCATAAAAGAATAAAGAGAGAATAAATTACAAAGAGACATCCAGAAATACGTAGGCACATAGAATGAGGCATTTATAATTTAAGATTCCATTAAAATCTAAGGTATCAGCTGTACAAGCATTCATTTCCTACTTATGATAATACAATGGTGTCAATGATTCCGGATATACTACACTTAAGAGTCCCGGGAGATCTTCATGTACATTACTGAGGTGTCTTGCAATGCTTTGTGTTATGTAGGACGGCGGAGATTATGATGCATTAACAATGCATAGTATAATTACAAGACTCATAATTAAGAGCAAATCATAACCTACAAGACTTTTAGTGTCGGTCATTTTAGGGTTGTATATTTCTGCTGTAATAACATCAGCCTTGGACGTCTTGCATCTTTGCATTTTATACAATTATACAATTTAACAATAGTTCATATCGGAATATGTTTTTCCTTATGGAACAGAATATTCAGGTCTAAGATGATGAGTTAGCACCGAGAAGAAAAAAACACAAAACGGCGCCAATACAATAATAGTGTAATACTGTGGGTGGATCGGTGAATAATTCAAAAAACAAAGGTTTAATGCTCACCTTGTACGGTTGTGAAAATTAGTTCACAACCTCTATTTAGGCATGTAGTGGGCAGCCTCGGGAACGCTTCAAATCACGGTTCGACGTCAGGAACATCCATATAGTAGAAAAAGGAGGCAACGGGAGCGCTGGTCCAAACGATTGTCTTTATTTATCACATTAAATTCTGTTCCACTTTCTTTGTTCTATAACATTCTGCCACACAGACAAGACCACGTGCGATGTGACAGGTTTAGGGCCCGTGCACATGATGTAATGCAGCGCTCATTCTGACATGTAAACTCGTGTCAGAGTCAGCGCTTCAAAATAGAATCTCATTGACTTCAATAGGTTCTGTTTAACGCGCGTAACACATTGAATGGGTTAAAAAGCCTCCCATTGATTTCAATGTGTAGTGCACATAAGATGGAACCCATTGAAGTCAATGGGATTCTGTTTTGAAGTGCTGACTCTGACATGAGTTTACGTGTCAGAATGAGCACTGCATTACATCGTGTGCACGGGCCCTTACTTTGCTTACTTATATCGCACCAACATATTCAGTATTGCCTTACAGACATAGTCAGTCACTGTCCGGTATAGGGATCACAATCTAAATTCCATATGTATCCGTATGTCTTTAGCGTGGTGGAGGAAACATACAAACTCTTTACAGTTGTTGTCTTTGGTTGAATCCAAACCTAGATCTCTAGCAATGCAAAGTAACAGTGTTAGCTACTAAGCCGCCGACTGTTGTGTTCTATCAGTACAGGACTCTAGATGGCGATGTAACAGGAGGACCTGTCTCTTTCTTATTGTTGAATCATGAACACTGACCTTAATTATTTTTTTTTATTCATTCATTATGTTTCCCAATATACAGTGCCTACAAGTAGTATTCAACCCCCTGCAGATTTAGCAGGTTTACACATTCTGAAGTAACTTGGCATTGTGACATTTGGACTGTAGATCAGCCTGGAAGTGTGAAATGCTCTGCAGAAAAAAAGAATGTTATTTCTTTGTTTAATTTTTTTTTAAATTGTGAAAAGTTTATTCAGAGGGTCATTTATTATTCAACCCCTCAAACCACCAGAATTCTGTTTGGTTGCCCTAAAGTATTAAGAAGTAGTTCAGGCACAAAGAACAATGAGCTTCACATGTTTGGATTAATTCTCACTTTTTCCAGCCTTTTCTGACTATTTAAGACCCTCCCCAAACTTGTGAACAGCACTCATACATGGTCAACATGGGAAAGACAAAGGAGCATTCCAAGGCCATCAGAGACAAGATGGTGGAGGGTCACAAGGCTGGCAAGGGGTACAAAACCCTTTCCAAGGAGTTGGGCCTACCTGTCTCCACTGTTGGGAGCATCATCCGGAAGTGGCAGGCTTATGGAACTACTGTTAGCCTTCCACGGCCTGGACAGCCTTTGAAAGTTTCCTCCCGTGCCGAGGCCAGGCTTGTCCGAAGAGTCAAGGCTAACCCAAGGACAACAGGGAAGGAGCTCCGGGAAGATCTCATGGCAGTGGGGACATTGGTTTCAGTCAATACCATAAGTAACGTACTCCACCGCAATGGTCTCCGTTCCAGACGAGCCCGTAAGGTACCTTTACTTTCAAAGCGTCATGTCAAGGCTCGTCTACAGTTTGCTCATGATCACTTGGAGGACTCGGAGACAGACTGGTTCAAGGTTCTCTGGTCTGATGAGACCAAGATCGAGATCTTTGGTGCCAACCACACACGTGACGTTTGGAGACTGGATGGCACTGCATACGACCCCAAGAATACCATCCGTACAGTCAAGCATGGTGGTGGCAGCATCATGCTGTGGGGCTGCTTCTCAGCCAAGGGGCCTGGCCATCTGCTCCGCATCCATGGGAAGATGGATAGCACGGCCTACCTGGAGATTTTTGCCAAGAACCTCCGCTCCTCCATCAAGGATCTTAAGATGGGTCGTCATTTCATCTTCCAAAAAGACAACGACCCAAAGCACATAGCCAAGAAAACCAAGGCCTGGTTCAAGAGGGAAAAAATCAAGGTGTTGCAGTGGCCTAGTCAGTCTCCTGACCTTAACCCAATTGAAAACTTGTGGAAGGAGCTCAAGATTAAAGTCCACATGAGACACCCAAAGAATCTAGATAACTTGGAGAAGATCTGCATGGAGGAGTGGGCCAAGATAACTCCAGAGGTCTGTGCCGGCCTGATCAGGTCTTATAAAAGACGATTATTAGCTGGAATTACAAACAAGGGTTATTCCACAAAATATTACACCGAGGGGTTGAATAATAATTGGCCCACACTTTTATGTTTAAAATTTATTAAAATTTAACTGAGCAACAGAACTTTTTGGTTTGTTTTAAAACTATTTTTATTAAGAAGTACAGAGCACTAGATTGCATGACCATTCAGCAAACAAAAAATATAAGGTACAATGCACAACTTTCGTTTTGTTTTACAGTGCAAATAAACATATCTTAACATAACAATGGAAGCGTATGGGACGGGGCGGGGAAGGGAAGGATAGAGGGGGTGGGAGGGAGAGAGACAAAACCAGGGGGGGGGGGAACAAACCAATACAAAGGTATGGGCAGGGAAACATCGAGGCAAGAGAAATGAGAAATGAAGAGCGGTAAGCACATCAAGGTTGTAAGAGAAGAAAGGAAGATGTATCTCTCAATGGCTGTGTTAAAGGCGGTAACGAAAGTTGTTTCAATGTGAAGTGCCGAGGCTTGGGTGCTGATTCGAAAGCAAATAGCGTACCAAGATCGTGTCTCTTGCTGCTAACCAGGGAGACCAGGTCTTGAGGTATGCTGGTCTTGACAAAGTGTTCCAGTGAGCTAGCTCCTCCAGTCTACATATTTCTGAGGCTTTTAGGACCCAGTGAGTGAATGATGGGGGTGAAGTGTCTTTCCAGTACAGGGGTATGAGGAGCTTCGCAGCAGCTAATAGGTGCGTCGCCAGATCCCCCCTTTTAGGAAGGAAGGTGTCATGGAGCAACCAGAGAAGGACATGTTCAGGAGCTCGGGGGAGGGTGGTTGAACAGATCTTATCTATTGCATCTAACACCGCGGTCCAATATGGTTGTATAAGGGGGCAGTGCCACCATATGTGTGCAAGATCCCCGATTCCAGATGAGCATCTCCAACATGTGTCAGGAACAGTAGAGTCAATGGAGTGGAGCCAGGAAGGGGTCTTGTACCAGCGCGTGGCCAGTTTGTACGAGTTTTCCTGTATCCGGACACATCTGGAGAAACCATGGGCGTTGGCTAGTAATTTGTTTTTGTCCTCCTGCGTCAGCTGGATGTGTAAGTCAGATTCCCAATGAGTCAAGAATCCTGGGCTAGAATCAGCAGTGAGGGAGAGTAGTAATCGGTATAGGCGAGAACATGCACCTCTGACCTGTAGGAAGTCAGTAGAGAACGCCTCCAGCCACGAAGTGCTCTCCGCCGACTGCCACTTCGATAGATAGGATTCACAGGTGGTAGAGAAGTCTATACATTGCAAAAAATTAGTTAAGACAAGGCCTGTTTTCTGCAGAAGCCAAGATGTCGTTGGTAAAGTATCCGGCTCAAAGAAGGAGAATAGGGTGAAGTGACGGAGCCTATTCCAAAACGACGCCGAGATTTCCCGCCGTGGGTCGATTAAGTAAGGGAGAAGGTCCAGCGGGAGGGTAGGCCTTGGGTGAGATAGCAGGGGGGTTGATTTATTCAGATAGGACCAGGCAGATGTTACACTATATAGGAGAGAGCTGGTTGTGGGCAGAGGTGGCCTAATGCCCCATAGTGCTAGCCTGTCAGCTAAAGAGCAAAGATGGCTTTCTAGTCGGATCGCTAAGTTATCACTATCGGCCTTGGGGGAAGTCAGGAGGAGCCAACGCTCCAGTTGATGGGCATAGTAATACGTCTGGACATCAGGTAGCCCGATCCCCCCCTTGTTTGGAGGTTGAATGAGTTGTGAGTGCTTAATTCTCGGATGCTTTTGGTTCCAAAGGAAGGAAGAAAAGAGGCGTCTAACTTTATCAAGATAGGACCTGGGGAGTTTGATAGGGATCGTGCGTAGCAGATACAATAGTCTGGGAAGGACATACGTTTTCAACAAGTTCTTCCGGCCTAACCATGAGATACAGGGGACGTTAAGGTTGTTGAGCTGATCAGTGATCTGCTGGAGAAGGGGGAGGTAGTTTAAAGAGAAAAGGTTAGCCGGGTCGCTGGGAATCCTAACCCCCAGAAACTGGATATCAGACTGGGTCCACTGAAAGGGGGAATCAAGCCGCAACTGGTTAAATAGGGAGAAGTCTAGCGTAATATTCAATACTTCTGACTTGCCAAAATTAATTTTAAAGTTCGATACCCTGCCAAATTCGTCAAAGAGCGAAGTCAACCGTGGTAACGCAGTAAGTGGATTCGACACCAGGACCATTAGGTCGTCGGCAAATGCTGCTGTCTTGTGCTCAAACCCACCCACCGGGATTCCCGCGATCAGTGTGTCCTGCCTAATAGCCTGAATCAAAGTTTCCATAACCAAAATAAAAAGGGAGGGCGACAGGGGGCAACCCTGCCTAGTGCCATTGCTTATCCGAAACGGGCGAGAGAGGGTGCCATTAACCCTAATTTTAGCACTAGGTTGTCTATATAGGGAGAGAATAGCGTTCACAAAGGTATCTGGCATCCCAAATCTATGAAGGGTAGCTACTAGAAAAGCCCAGTTTATCCTGTCGAACGTCTTTTCCGCGTCCGTGCTCAACAGGATAAGTGGGATCCTTTTGAGTCTGGCGTATTCGATGAGTCTAATCACTCGCCACGTGTTGTCCCTGCCCTGCCTACTCCTGACGAAGCCAGCCTGTTCCTCGCCAATCAACCGGGGAAGTAAAGGGGATAGGCGCACAGCAAGAGCTTTGGCCCACCATTTCACATCGGCGTTGAGGAGCGAGATAGGTCTGTAGCTACCACATTGTTTGGGGTCTTTCCCCTCTTTCGGGAGGATAGTGATGAAAGCTTCCAAGGACTGGGGGGGAAGGTGCTGGCCCCGTAGCAGGGAGTTGCAAAGGGAGGTGAAATGGGGAAGGAGAGTGTCTTTGAATGTTTTGTAGTAAGAAATCGACAGGCCATCTGGGCCCGGGCTCTTACCGACTGGTATTGAGGAGAGTACTTTAGATAGTTCTTCCGGAGTGAATGGGCTGGCCAGAGACAGTCTGTCTGCTTCATCCAACCTCGGCAGGGGTAGAGAGTCAAGAAAGGCATTAATTAGGGTAAGGTTTCCGTCGGGGGGAGTGCTAAGGGCGGGAGAGAGAGAATCGTCAATATTATAAAGCTTATGATAAAAGTCGTGGAAAGCTTCAGCGATCTGATCTGTGTCACCGACTACTTCTCCCTTAGCATTAGTTATTTCAGAGATAAATGACTTATCCTTCCGTTTATGGACAAGAGCAGACATGACCTTATTCCCCCTGTCCCCGTGCATATAATGTTTACATTTAGAGGATTGTAAGAGCTTGAGGGATTTGGCGTTCAGAAGGTCTTTCACTCTATCCCTCGCTAGTGTGAGCTCCTGGAAGGTAGTCTGTGCCTACGTGAGCTTGTGGGCTCCTTCTAGTTTTGCTATTTGTGTCAATAGGTCGTCGAGGGCTTTCTGTCTAGAGTTTTTCAGATGGGTGCCAAGGGAGATCAGCTCTCCTCTCACCACCGCCTTGTGAGCCTCCCACAGGATGGGGTCTGAAATGTCCTCTGACGCGTTCAAGGAAAAGTATTCCTTTAGGCGTAGTTCGATTTTGCAAGTGTTATTCTGATCAGTAAGTAATGTATCATTTAAGCGCCAGCTCCAGTCCCCTTTCGGGATTTGGTGTAAGCTGAGTGTCAAAAAGATTGGGGCATGGTCAGAGAGCAGGATGTTCCCCATGGTGGAGGAGATAAGGGAGTGTAATGCCTTACGTTGTATAAATAGGTAGTCTAACCTATGATATGAGTTGTGGGTATGTGAGAAGTACGTGTAGTCCTTCACTGCTGGGTGTTGCAGCCGCCAAACGTCGACTAGCTGGAAATCTGAAAGGGCCTGGGTAAGTTTAGAGAGGCGGCGATATGAAATATGCCTAACTCCGGTGCTATCTATGACTGGGTTTAGTGCCAGATTACAGTCCCCTCCCATTACCAGTGTACCCTCAGTGAACTCCCTCAATGTCTGGATAGTTCCCAGGAGCCAAGGCACCTGTGAGCTATTTGGGGCATACAAGGTTGCAAAAGTATATATAACTTTACCGATCGAGCCCTTGATAAAAAGGTAGCGGCCTTCAGGATCACTGAGTTGAGCAGAGAGCTGAAAGGGCACATTACGTGAAATGGCGATGCTAGTTCCCCTGGAGGCCGATGAATACGTACTATGAAACCATTGACTAAAATAATGTTGAGAGAGGGAAGGCACCCTCCCACACTTAAAATGAGTTTCTTGAAGCATCACTACAGATGTTTGTTGTTTTCTCAAGTAGGCGATAATCTGCGAGCGTTTTTGGGGGACATTAAAGCCCTTCACATTGAAAGAACATACTGTCAGATCGGCAGCCATGAGAGGTATAAAAGAGTAGGTAGTCGCAAATCATTCCTAACCAACCTTCGCAAAATAACCATACCTGATGTGGGGGGTGTCATATTGACAAACAGGTAAGCGACATAGGCAAAAGCCATATTTACTATGGGAGAGAAGGACAACAGTACAAGTACAAATGCAACTACAGGTAAAGGCGTATACGCCTCGTCTTCAACTAGAACAGAGGGGTACATACTACAGGTCCCCTTAGGGTCCGCAAGTATGGCGTTAGGTCAGATAGCTTATTAAACGAAGTGGAACACCAACCATCAATGTAAACTCAAAATATCAAGATGGGATAATCCGACATTAATCACAAGGTATAAACTATTTAAGCATAGGATATAAACCAAATGAGAACACAAAATCACAAGGTCTGTATCATGGCCTACCAGGTACACTTAGGAGCAGAAGCTCTGGGGCCGGAGGGTCGAGCTGTGGTGAAAGTGGCCAGCGGCGAAGAGGCAGCTACAGCGTCCAATAAGTTTGGCCAACTCTGGAGTAAAACCTGCATAAGTGAAATCAGAAGGGAAAAAAGGAGGGGAGGGGAAAGCAGAACATAGCAGAGGAAAAGGAGACATATGCAGCTCAGTACAACCACTAAGGCCGACGATGCGGAGTAATCAAGGCGGCGGGATCAGGGCCTTTCTGGGTGTCAACTTAGACAGTTTCTTTTTGATCCTCTGCTGTCTGGGGGACATCTGTTGCCACGGCTGCGGAGCGGGGAGAGGGGGAAGAACATCTATGGAGGATACCACATCCCAGTTGTCGATGTCCAGATGAGGCAGGTCGTATTGCTCGCAGGCAGCTCTCAGATCTGAAATGGTAGAGATATTTATGCGGCTTCCCGAATAGGAAAAGGATATGCCGAAGGGGAACAGCCATCTGTAAATCAGCTTGCGCTGGCGGAGCCAGTCGGTGAGGGGCCGTAGTTTACGCCTCTTCAGGAGCGTGAGGGGGGACAGGTCTTGATAAATTGAGACCTGGGATCCCTCAAAGGCAAGATCCTCAGCTTCTCTGGCCTTAAGTAGCAATTCCTCTTTGTCTTGAAAGTTCAAGAAGCGGCAAACGATATCCCTTGGTGGGTCAGATGGTTTAGGTTTAGGTCTGAGAGCCCGATGTGCTCTCTCTATGATGACAGCGGTAGCCTTGTCGTCACCAAGGAGTGAGGCATAAATCTGGCGCACCGCCCCGGGAATGGCTTCATTGGCCACGGTTTCAGGGACCCCCCGTATACGGACATTATTGCGTCTACCTCTATTCTCCTGGTCTTCCAAAGCTCTGTAGAGGAGGTTTATGTGTTCCTGACAGGCAGAAAAGCTCTGGGTGGCTGCAGAACTATACTCCAGGATGGACGTCTGGACAGACTCGAGGTTCTCCACTCTCTGGCCAATATGTTTAACATCCTGCTCAATGACCGCTAGCGTCTGCATCACTGGAGACAGGGCGGTGGATAAGGCGCCAGATAAGGCTTGTTGCAGGAAGTCTCGGGAAACTGGCAAATCTGTGAGGGAACCTCCCTCTTCTTCACTACCCCCGTCGGAGGCCCTACAGCCAGCAGCAACAGGGTCTTGGTGAAGGGGTAGGGGTCCCTTATTGCAGGAGGGATTTTGTTTCTTCATTAAGTATTTATCAAGTTCTCCCTGAGAGTTAGAAGGTTTTTGGAGAGTTAGGGGATCACGAGGGGGACTACCTCCTACTTTCACCATGATACAGGTCAGTTGGTGTTACACTGTGCTCAGGCGGACCCAGGTGGGATAGGGGGGAGTGAGTTCAGTAAATCATTTTCACCATGCAGCAGGGGCAGCGTGAAAGTCAAATAGTAGCAGATGTCATGGGGGGGGGGGGTCCCCACAACGCTAGGTGAGTCAGGGTGATCTATAGCAGGTCTGGTAAATGGTAAATGTCCAGGGGCTCTGGAGGGGGGGGGGTAACAATCAGCAGCAAAACATATATTACTCACAGCAGCTGGAGGACACTGGAGCTGGGGATCCCTGCAGCACTCAGAGCAGCAGAAGGAAAAATTGCAGGTTCAGGAGACAGCTTGCTGCAGCCAGCAGTCCAAGCAGTGTAGTGCAGGCTGCAAGATATAGGAGGAGGTTCCAGGTTCCTGCACAGTAATAAAGCAGTGGAGGTCAGGCCCGATGTAGGCCCCAAGATGGCGGCCGTCACACTGGGAGGAAGCACTAGGCCTCAGGTCTGAATCCGGCTGCCGGGGAGATCCAGGCACAGGGTCACGGCGGTCGGGTGCTCACAGGGTCCAGGGGAGAGGGCTGAAGCGTCCGGAAGGTGCTGCTGGGGTCCCAGGAGGGAGAAAGGGACCAGGGAGAAGGTAGGCCGCGTATCCAAGATGGCGGCCGCGAGTCCCTGCAGAGCAAGCCGCGCACTAGGAGCCGGGAGGCAGGTGAACGGAGCAGCTGAACGCAGCCTCACCGAAGGTACACTGGGGCTGGGGGAAGGCCCCTGAGGCTGCTGCTCGTAGTGGAAGCGGCAGATGGAAGGGTTATACCCTGGATTAGGGTCCCCTGTAGCGGAGCTCCTGGTCTGTGCGTCCGCTCGCGGCGCCGGCTAGCCACGCCCCCCAACTTTTTGGTTTGTAAGATTTATGCATCTGTTAATAAATCCTGCTCTTGTTTGAAGTTTGAAGGCTCTAACTTATTTGCATCTTATCAAACCTGCTAAATCGGCAGGGGGTTGAATACTACTTGTAGGCACTGTACATAGCTCACCTAGTATTACCTTGTTTAGTTATTCCTTTCTATCTCCTCCTGGTTCTTCTGCTCTTCTGGGTCTCTTCCGGATGTTTGCTAAAGCCGCTGATTGGCCTCAGCCGTCATGTTACCACTGAGGCCAATCAGCAGCCTCAGCAGGCCTCAGGAAGAAGACTTGTGATGTCACAGGTAGTGACAACCGCATACCACCTAACTTTTGAACAACCAAAAGAGGGACAAAATATGCGGTGCGCTTAGCGCGCCGTGGCAAATTTAGCCCCGCCCACTTTTGTGTTGACTCCGCCCACTCATTAATTTTTCATGTGCCCGCACACAGTATAATCCTCCTACAGTCACCTGTAAATTATATTATGTCCCCCCTCTATCTCTCCCCCAGTTTCATATACACCCTTCATCTGCCCCCAGTTTCATGTCCCCCCTCCATCTCTGCCCCCAGTTTCAGGTCCCCTCCATCTCTGCCCTCAGATTCATGTCCCTCCATCTCTGCCCCCAGATTCATTTCCCCTTCATCTCTGTCCCCAGATTCATGTCCCCTCCATCTCTGTCCCCAGATTCATGTCCCCTCCATCTCTGCCCCCAGATTCATGTCCCCCATCTCTGCCCCCAGATTCATGTCCCCTCCATCTCTGCCCCCAGATTCATGTCTCCATATCTCTGCCCCCAGTGTCATGTCCCCCATCTCTTCCCCCAGTTTCATGTCCCCCCTCCATCTCTGCCCCCAGTTTCAGGTCCCCTCCATCTCTGCCCTCAGATTCATGTCCCTCCATCTCTGCCCCCAGATTCATTTCCCCTTCATCTCTGTCCCCAGATTCATGTCCCCTCCATCTCTGTCCCCAGATTCATGTCCCCTCCATCTCTGCCCCCAGATTCATGTCCCCCATCTCTGCCCCCAGATTCATGTCCCCTCCATCTCTGCCCCCAGATTCATGTCTCCACATCTCTGCCCCCAGTGTCATGTCCCCCATCTCTTCCCCCAGATTCATGTCCCCCCATCTCTGCCTCCAGTTTCTTGTCCCCTCCATCTCTGCCCCCAGATTCATGTCCCCTCCATCTCTGCCCCCAGATTCATGTCCCCCCTCCATCTCTGCCCCCAGATTCATGTCTCCACATCTCTGCCCCCAGATTCATGTCTCCACATCTCTGCCCCCAGTGTCATGCCGTCCTCTCCTTCATCTGCCCCCAGTTTCACGTTCCACCTTAGTGTACACATTACACTTACCTTCCCCTTCGCTCCCTTGCCGCTCTCTGCGCGCCTCTCTCTCTCTCTCTCACTGACACAGTTGTAGACTCGATGTGACTTCATCACGCAGATCTGAGTGACGCAGATCTGAGTTGAAATTGAGACATACCTCCCTCCAACCGGGACCGCGGGACACGTCACCGGAATTGTGAATGTCCAGCAGAAATCAGGACGGTTGGGAGGTATGCAACCGGGCCCTTCGTACTTTGATGGTCATGTGACCACTGAGGCCTATCAGCAGCCTCAGCAGGCCTCAGGAAGAGGACAGGTTGGTTGCTGCATGATATACTACGTAAAGAAATGTCTTGTATACAGCTGTATCTATATATAGTGGAGGTAATATATAGAGGGGGCACGTGTGACTGAATATAGCTCTGCTCTCCCGCGCCTTGTATTTGCTCTGATGCTGTCATTATTTTATTTGAGCGTTTTTGGTGTTAAAGACTTTGCAGCGAGAGACTTTTATACAACCTTTTAGTAAACCTGTTAATCTTTGTAAAGTCTATTTTCAGAAGCTCCTGTATGTGAGCATTCACACTTCAGCTCCACAAACAAAACAAACCCTTGTACAAGACCTTATTGAATTTCAATATGACTGTCATTTACACGTAGGAAACTAGCGATGGATATGATTTCTGCGAGTTACAATTGCTACTTTTCCTGGATTTGTTTCCTATTATTTGTTCCATTGCTCCTGCATTTATACTGAAAAAATGCTAAAAATACAGACTTTCCAAATTATTAAATATGATAATGTTAGACAAGACTGATAATACTATGAGGCTAAGGCTAAACGCAGCGTATAACAGTGTTAAAGATAATGGCGCAGGGACAGCTCCTGTGTCTATGGCATTACAGCGCAGAGTAGTAAAGGGTTAAAACAGATCAGTGGGGTGGAAAAAGACCAACAAATTTTTTTCTATTTTTTACAGTCCATTAAAAATACATACAGAACGGATGACACCAGCCATCAATAAAGGACGAAAGGACACAAATGCAAAAATATCTCATCTGTCCATTTTTATACAGTCGAAAAACTGCCATATTAATATAGCTTTGTGGCTTAGAAGTAGAAAACCGTCATGTGAATATAGCTTTATTCCTTAGTAGTGGGCACTGCTGCCATACTTCCAATTTTATATAAAGGATAGTGATGGCAGGTCCAAGATCAGCCATCTGGAAATTGAAAGAAATGTGCAAACCATGGTCGGAGTCCATCACTGTACTGCAAATCTACATGGGCACTAAATGGTAATTCCTGATATTTGGGCCAAAAATAGGGTCTTATAAGTGCTACAACATACGTCCGTATGCAGTCTCGCAAACATGATCCCTATGAGGGCCATATTTTACAGATCAACAATGGCCATATACATGGAACTCACTGCATATAGTGCTATATGATGCAGAGAGCTTCGTAAAGGCCAAATGTTACTTTATTAGTTTGACGTAAAGCCGTCCGTCTAGTATAGTAATGATCGGGCCATTCGGGAGCTCACCGCATCATATCTCACTGTGTGTAGTAAGTTCCATGCACATGGCCGTGGTTGATCCGGGAAATATGGCCCTGTTATGGACTGTATACAATCCTGTTCTGGAGGCCTAAGGTCTTATTCACACAAATAGGGAAAAAGGCCATGCGCTTTTAACTACCAAAACACAGCTTTATTAAAATCAATGCAATTCTATGGAGCAAGTTCACAAGTCATCATGTGAATGGCCCATCGAAAATAGCTCATGTCCTTTTTTGCCCATTTTTCACAGATCACTGATCAAGTTTACATGGATCTGTGAAAAAAAGCTTTTGGCCGGAGCCTATTTAAGGAGAACTCCGGACTGCCGCTGGCTATTCAGTTGTACCTCGTGTTCTGATAGTAAGTAGAGATGAGCGAACACTGTTCGGATCAGCCGATCCGAACAGCACAAACCCATAGAAATTAATGGAAGCACCTGTGACGCTGACTTTGCCGGCGGCCGGCCGGCGTCACAGGTGCTTCCATTCATTTCTATGGGTGCATGCTGTTCGGATCTGCTGATCCAAACAGTGTTCGCTCATCTCTAATAGTAAGTGTTCCGTTGGCTTGACCTTTGACCTTGTCTCCTGATTTCATACTGTGCTTGTTCCTGTATATGACCCCAGCTTGCCTCTACTCTCAGACCTCTGCTCCCTGAACTCCATTTTGTACTTTGCTACCGCTCCTGTTACTGACTCGGCTTGCCTGACGTTCCCTTTGGATTACCCTCTGTACTGTGCTGTCCTCATGTTGACAACCCAAACTGTATGACTAAGATTTACTCTCTGCTGCCACCTTCTGACCACCCGCCACAGCCTTCTGGATCCTTGGACCAACACCGCAACCCGAAACATCTGCTGGTAAAAGATCTCAGTGTTTGGTTTACTGTGATTTGGGGTGCGCTGTGTGCTTGGTGTTCCCCCAACCTGTACCGCTCTGCCCAGCAGTGCAGCCAAGTCTACCCCACCATCTGGTGCTCTGGTAAACACCATTGTGGGTGAACCATTGGTGCCGAATGGAGGGTTTTGGACACACAGCGCCATGTTGACCATTTTAATCGCTATATCTAGTACTCGTTGTCACTTTGGCTTCTGAACTACATCTGCTAAGTGGCAGGCGGGGGCTCATCTTTGTTACTTGCCTAGAGCCCTGTTTTCTCAAAAGTAAGTCACTGCTATAGAAGAAAAAAACATATGCATAAAATGTAATGTATGGAATTCAATAGTATGTTGGTTTTTTTTAACCTTGCTGTTGACTATGACCCGGACAAATACTAAGGCTAGTAGAAGAGGTGACACAATCCACATCATAGTAACTTCGGCACCGAAGACACAATCTCCTCCAGTTTCTAGTTTACAATATTTTGCTAGAGAACATTTTCTTTAGAAAAGAGCTGAAAAGAAGCAATGAGAACAAACGTTTAACATGCATTTATTCAGAAAGCTTTTCTATTGTGAGAAAACCCATTTTACTATGGGTACAAATAGCTCTATAGTTTCATATATACCTATACATAAAATCATATACATTCCGTGTCGCTGACTTAATAGACCCGCTGAGGTTGGTGCTCAGGCCCTTTGAGTATTTTGTGTCAGAACTACATCTACCCACCACTGAATGGTTGCATTACCAGCAGATTGTCCATTTTGTTTTACCCAGTTCGGCTCTCTGAAGGTGTCCCTTTGAAAAGCTATGTCGTGCGGGCACCTCTACTGCAGGCCTTATCTCTGGTATTTATGGTATCCTCTCCTCCTCTGGACGGCAGGGCCCCATATCACATAAATATATGGAGAGGTGGTCTGGGGCCTTGAACAGGGAGATCTCCTCGAACCAATGGCAAATTATCCAGTCCCGTGCAACTCAATCTTCCACCTGTGTTACGTTCCGGGAGACCCAGTACAAGCTACTTATGCACTGGTACCATACCCCAGCCTTGCTCCATTCCCTTAACCCTAACATCCCTTCCCTGTGTTGCCGTTGCCGGGCAGGAGTGGGTACCCTGTATCATATTTTTTGGGACTGTCCAGGGATCCACCCTTTCTGGCTGGAGGTCAAGTCCCTTACAGACGCTCTATTTATCCAAGGTGTCCCTTTAGACCCCCCTCATCTATCTCCTCAATCTCCCCCCCTGCTCATCTGGGTAAACACACCTCTAAATTGTTTCTATATCTCTGCACCGCAGCCAAAACTCTCATCGCTCTCTGATAGAAGAATGCCTCTCCTCCCTCTGGCTCTGATCATGTAGCCCGAGCTAAGGATGTCCATAGTATGGAGAACTTGACGTCCCCACTTAACCATACTGTTGAGGCGTTCCAGGCTATATGGTCATCTTGGGACACATACTGTATTTTGAATAGTCTCTGACTCCTTCCCCTTCCCTTCCTCCCCCACCCCCTCATTTCCACTCTCAGGTTTTTGTGATATGTATACATTCCCAGTCTATTTGACGGTATGTGCATTGCTCCATGTTCATGTTTTTTATGTTTTCAACTCTTGTGTTGTGTTGTATTTTACAAAAATCCTTTCAATAAAAATTACAGTTCAAAAAAAAAATAAATCATATACAATTGCATTTTAACACATGGTTGAGTTTTTCACAAGCAGTCGATGCATTCTCCAAGCATTATCATTTATCATGGACTTTAGTCGTCTTAGGGTGGTTTCATGTCATTTTTTTTCTTGCATTTTCTTCATCTTTTCCCCCTTTTTTTGTTGCATTTGTAACTACAAATATATATTATTTCAGAATATTGGACATAGGTTCACTATGGGAACTGTGCATAGGCAGCCAGAAGGCCTGACCAGATGAGATTGCGGGGGTGGCCGGGGTAGATCTTGCCATCTTGGATGGCGTGATCATTCAGTAAGTTGATCCGTCGTAGTTGAAGTACGACGGTTGGACCCGTTCCTTGTCTGTGTAAGACAGTAAGTGCTGGAAGTAATCCCAGAGGCACTGCTCCTATGCTCATGACAAAACATCATTAACTGTAAATATATATATATGACTTGGCCCGCACTTACTATGTAGTGTTTATAATACATATGATGTAGAAAGGCTTTTAAACCCCTGGGGCTCCAGGCCCTGATACAATCACCACCTCTGCACCCCAATAGGTATGCCTTTGCTTATGTGCCTGTACTACTGTTCCTCCTTCCTTCTCATAGTTTGCAGTACCGCATATTTGTCCATCCATATCTTTCCCCCAAACAATACATGTCCGGATTTGTATGTCATGAAATCATTAGCTTTTCAAAACAATATTGATAGGTGATACAATGTCACAAAGTGATATGCTATTTGTGCTTATGTGTAGCCATCTAGTGGTTATGCTGTGAATTGCAACCTCTCAAGGGTTTTGTTGGCATGACACAATATTGTATACAATTAATTTCATTAGAAATTGGAGTCCTAACCAAATCCCATGTATGTAAGGGTGCACATGTGCATAAACAGATAAAAGAAGGGATATTGCTACAGCTGCATGCCACTCTCCCTAACAACATAAAACACAAAGTTTTGGATATTTTTATGTTCTATTGATTACTACTAGAGATGGGCGAACACTATTCGAAACAGCCGTTTCGAATAGCACGCTCCCATAGAAATGAATGGAAGCAGCCACAGACACGCAAACTTTGCCGGCGGTCGGCTGCTTAACCCCCCGTGTGCCGGCTACATCCATTCATTTCTATGGGAGCCTGCTATTCGAAACGGCTGTTTCGAATAGTGTTCGCTCATCTCTAATTACTACATTATATTATAACTAGCAATAGTTTTAAGGTTTATACAGCAATGTGATATGACCAACATATTGCAATGGTAACAGTATAAGCCAGCACAGTTATCAAATACACCCAGAAAAGACATTTATCAACTACATATCCAACCAGCAGCCATTCCTTAGAAGCTGTGTGATTATTTTGGTCTTGTATATATTGACGGATGGTCACTATCTCATTGAAGATGCTTTCCAGAGTCTCTGGATGTTCTTTAACAATTGTAGTTGTCAGTGTGGATGATTCATTATTCTCAGTATTTCTGTCCAGTTTATCTGAAAGAATAACATAAAATGTAAGTGTCAAACAAAACAGAGACCCAGGACTCATAAAAATTAACCTCAAAAGTAGGTTTTAGCTAAGGCATTTCATAGCGAATCGTCAACTGTGTTTACCACTACTTTTTTCTTAATCTATCCATGCAGCTAAAATTAAAGGGGTTTTATCATCTCCCTATATTATCAGTTTTGCTTTCTATCTGTTCATTTCACTTCATGTATTCTTCAGCAAGCTGGTGGGCGGGTTTTGACTGTTTGATAGGCAGGGTACTATGAACTACCTGAATAGAGATAGCCATTGCTTTTACCATGAGAGATTATTTATTATGATTACTAGAAATCCAATATAAATGCAGATCAAATGTTATGCACAGTAAATGTATATTACCTTACGCTTGTTTGCATAGAATACTTATACAGACAAGGGACTTGCAATAAACTCAATCAACATATATAGCAAGATACATGTTGTCTGAACCTTTATCAGCAAACTACAATTAGAAGAACTGATTGTCCTGGGCAGGGCTCTAGATAACAGCTCTGAATGTAATTAAGAGAACTCAACCTCCCTCCCCTCCAAAGAGCAGTAAGTCACATTATCAAATCTGGTTACAGGTGCAGCCTAGTATTTGACAACTGGAAGAATAGTAACCAAGTAAAGCAGAATTGCTGAAGCAATGTATTTAGGAAAACTTACATTTTTTAGAATCAGAATCTACATGCGAGATACGTCAGAAGGGAATACCACTTTAACATGCTGTGTTTTTCAAAAAAGATTTTCCACAGCTTTTTTTTTCTGTAATGTGTGCATGAGATTAACCAGAATCTAATTCACCTTGCTAGTGCTGTAGAATGCAGCACTTTTTTTCCAATGCAATTCTGCAATGTGGGACCATTTGCATATAATGAGGACCGTCAGGTTTCCATTAGGGTTCTGATAAATCTTTGTGAAAGGGGCTTGTGATTGAAATGAGACAGTCAAACCCTTTCAAGCAAATCGCTAGCACAAAGAGGGAGAGCAAGTTCTCTCTCATGTTGAAACCAAGCTGGATATAGTTGTTGGGACCAACTTACCCTTACTTGTGTCTTCCATATCTTGTAGTGTATTGGAAAACTTCTGTGGCTTCATGTGCCAGTCCTGCATGCAAACCAAGATGCTTAACTTTTCGAGAACCAACGTCTTTATCCACTTTGGTACCTTAGTGTGGATATTTTTCTTACTGACGATTCGGACTATATAAATACTTTCTGTCAGGCTGATCACAAGTAAGGCCAGGCAGATCAGGAAATAGGAATCTGAAGGGAAGATAAAATAGTAGACCAGCTTGTAAATAGATATGTAAATGTTTACATACATGATCGGAAAGGAGCATGGAAATAAGTCCTCCTTGGTGGAGAACCACAATAGGTTTCAGGAAAACCAAGCATTGATCTATAGGGAACTATTTTCCAAAAGGTGGCACTAGAGCAAGTTCTCCTTTTCCAGCAAGGAGGACTTATTTGTATATTGCTTTCCTATAATTCATACCAGGGCATGTATGGTCTAATAAGTCCCTGAACACCACAAGATGGCCTTATAGAAGCAACATCTCCTTAAGGAGACATAGTAACCCTTCTGACCTATGCATATGATGTATACAGTATGTTATTTGTATTATATTAAGTCTTAGCTCCTTATATATGCTCTTACCTATTATAGGAGTAGTGTGAGCTGAAGCAGGCAACGTTTCCGTAACTATAATGAGGAAGACGGAATAATCCAGTAGGAGAGTGATCTTGAATGTTATCCTCTCTCCACTCTCAATAGGGAGGTAGAATCCAATAATGTCCAAAATCATGAGAAATATGCTGGGTATAATCAGGTTTACAATGTAGTACAGTGGATGTCTCTTAAAGATGATCTGTATAAAATAATTCCAGGTAAAAAAATACTAATAATGTGAAGTCAATAAATATATGTCTGTTGTCTCAAATGTATTATAATGTGTATTGTGATCACAAGGCCTTAAAGAGGTTGTCCAGTTCCAGCAAATACATGCTATTTTTTGTGTAATGAAAATTTGTGAGGTTTTCCAATATTCTTTCTGTTCTTTCAATTCTTCACAGTTTTCTAGATCTCTGCTTATAGGCATTCATTGTTTACTTCCAGTGGATAAAAATCAGTCTACGGTCATGTGATATACAGTCCATGGTCATGTGATGTACAGTCCATGGTCAGGTGATGTACAGTCCATGGTCATGTGATGTACAGTCCATGGTCAGGTGATATACAGTCCATGGTCATGTGATATGCAGTGCATGGTCAGGTGATATACAGTCCATGGTCAGGTAATATACCGTCCATGGTCATGTGATGTACAGTCCATGGTCAGGTAATATACAGTCCATGGTCAGGTAATATACAGTCCATGGTCAGGTAATATACAGTCCATGGTCAGGTAATATACAGTCCATGGTCAGGTAATATACCGTCCATGGTCATGTGATGTACAGTCCATGGTCAGGTAATATACAGTCCATGGTCAGGTGATGTACAGTCCATGGTCAGGTAATATACAGTCCATGGTCATGTGATATACAGTCCATGGTCAGGTGATATACAGTCCATGGTCATGTGATGTACAGTCCATGGTCAGGTGATAGACACACAGGTGCACAGCATAATAATAAGAGATTGAGAAAACCGTAAGGCATTGATACAGAAAGTATATTGGAAAATTGTACAACTTTTCATTCTACAAACTATAATATTTGTCTATTAATGTTGATTTGAAACTGGCTGGACAATCCCTTTAAAAATAGATTTGGACTATAATATAACATAATATGTTAGATGAAGTCTTCCAATAACTCACGTGGAACATTAGAACTGCAAAATCTTGCCCTTCTTCAGTCTCTAGTCTGTAACTGGAATGTACTTTGACAAGCTCCCATTCTCCTTGATTGTAAAACTTGTGCAAATCCTTCTTTACATCATTTTCTGCTCTCCAGATGGAGATATTGATGTGTCTAGCTGGTAACCAATGATGAACAAGTCATATTAATAATAACTCTCTCCAAATTCCTTGCTGGCAGACAACACACAATTTGTACAAGCTAAGTTTTTTTAATTTAATAATGTTACTAAAAGGGGTTTTCCAGGATTAGAAAACATGGTGGCTTTTTTCTTCTCAGAAAGTGATATCACGTACATTGGTCACATGGCTATGTTGTATCTTAGTCCCATTCATTTTGATGGGACTTTTCTGTAGAATTTCCATGTGACTAAAGAATGTGATATCACTTCCTAGAAAGAAGAAAGAAACCATCTTCTCTAACCCTGGAGAACCATTTAAACTTTTCAATTATACATTGGTTATATCTATATAAAACTTCACTGTCTACCAATAAGTATTTGGACACCAGTGGTCTGAGTGGCATGAGCGGCATTTACAGCCTCAACCCTGCGGGGCTTTCCACAATTCCTGGTATGACGGCTAGTGGTATTTTATTCCATTCGGCTTGGAGAAGACAGGTAAGTTCTTTCACCAATTTTGGTCGGCTGCTGCACCCCTTCGTTTGGTGATCCAACTCATCCCAGATGTGCTCGATAGGATTCAAGTCTGGGCTCTGGGCAGGCCAGTTCAGTCGGTTAACCTGATTATCACTGTACCAAGCCATGGTAGACCTCGCTACATGACAGCTGGCATTGTCATCCTGGAAGTAACATTGGTCCAACCCATAGAACCTCCATAATGTAGGAAGCACACGGTTATCTAAAATAGTGTAATAGGCATTGGCGTTGAGTTTACCATGCACTAGGACCAAGGGTCCCAGTCCATAGCAGGAGAAACACCCCCCAGACCATAACTCCACCTCCCCGGAACTTTACTGGGTGTCCAAATACTTATTGCTGCACAGTGTATTCTCCAAGGTAAAATGTGTGACTTACTTGTGTGTAGCTGACTGCGAAAGCTCAACGTACAGTTGTGGACATCAAATGGGAAGAAGTAGATGTGAAACATGCACATGGTGGAAAGTCTGTTGCTTTTTTGGTATTTTACTAGTCCTGTGTTATTAACATAGACAAAACTGTGGCCTAAGGGTTTTCCCGAATCTATGCTGTGGGGAGAGAAAACATAACATATTAATGTGTAGCGTGTTCCATGATGAGTTATGCTGTTTCCACTGTGTAATACTGGCTTTTGCGCTTTCCTCAGTTTTAGGTTGGCCTCTCAGGAGTTAAATTTCCCTTGCTTTGAGGTTTCTAGAAGGTGGAATGAGTTTAGTGTTGGTGATCTCAGTCTTAGCCAATAAGTTGGGAACTCTTGAGTTAGCTTTAGTCAAGGGTATGCATGAGAGATGGGAGCAGAGCTGGCATCAGCGCACGGCATAGTCGGGCAAGTGCCGGGGCCCACAGAGCCTCTGGGGCCCCCCCGGCACTTGCCCGCCCCAGCACTTCCCTGTCCCGATTTTAGCTGACGCTGATGAGCTGAATACATAGGCGATTAAAGCAGGAGCTGTGAGCTCAGCTCCTGCTTTAAAGCTGTGGCCCGGCTTCGGCGTGTGTAAGTGCGATGTGATGACGTCACATCACGCCTACAACTATGTGAATGGAGTGAGAGAGCGGAGAGAGGAGCGACGGGGGAGCGATGGAAGGTGAGTGTAAGTGTTTGTTTTATATTAAACATTAAGGTGGAACATAATGAAGGGGGCTCATGAAACTGGGGGGGCAAATGAAGGGGAGGGGGGGAACGGCATGACACTGTGGAAGATGAAGGGGGTGGGGAGAGAATGGCATGATGCTGGGGCAGAGGGGGGGACTGCATGACACTGGGGCAAAGACAGGGGGACATGAAACTGTGGGCAGATGAAGGGGGGAAGAACGGCATGAAACTGGGGACAGAGATGGAGGGGGCCCAATGAAACTGTGGGGCAAATGAAGGGGAGGGGGGGGACGGCATGACACTGGGGCAGATGAAGGAGGGGAACGGCATGACACTGGGGAAGATGAAGGGGGAGAACGGCATGACACTGGGGCAGATGGGGGGGGTGGAACAGCATGACACTGGGGCAGAGACGGGGGACATGAAACTGTGGACAGATGAAGGGGGAGAACAGCATGAAACTGGGGACAGAGATGGAGGGGGGGATATGAAACTGGGGGCAGAGGAAGGGTGTATATGAAACTGGGGGAGAGATGGAGGGGGGGCATATAATTTATGGGTGACTGTAGGAGGATTATACTGTGTGGGAGCACATGAAAAATGAATGCGAATGGGCGGAGTCAACATAAAAGTGGGTGGAGCTAAATTTGCCACGGCAAAAGTTGGGAGGTATGGCGTTGGTGACGCCACACTCCTGCGTGACGTCACTCGCTTCATCTGCGACGCACAATGTCTCGACTCCTCTGCCTCCTTTACAAGGGGGACCACTAAGGCTCTGTCGCCCAAGGGCCCATAAAAACCTGGAGCCGGCCCTGGAAGGGAGAGCACCTTCAACTCTTCAGGTTAGTTAGTGGTAGTTGGGGCTGCAACAGATTTGTAAACCAGAGGAAATTTACAGTATACTGGAGCTGTATTCTTATTCAGTAAAAGATTAAAACACTTAGAAATAAAATAAATATCATACTTTAGAAATTTCTTGAAGGAGTTGAAATGAGGCCTCCAAAGTACAATACTCCACCAGAAATATTCGCTAGACAAGTTTCTTTCTTCTGTTCCTTTGTGTATGATCTATACTCACAATTCACTGATCATTATATCCGGGACCCAAATGTTCTCAGAAGGAATGGATATAATAGTCATATTGTCAAACTCCATCGGATTCCATTGTAGAAACTCATCTCTCCAGTACTTAAAAGACAAGATACATGTGCAGGATATACAAAGGCAATAATGCTGCTATAATACAATATGCAGTGTATACAAACTGTGCTCCCATTACTATTATGTTTCTTTAATATGAAGTTATTATCAGTCTTACAAGGCCAAGTCTTACAGGGGTCAGCCATTTTATACAAATATTTCTGAATAGGCCTTATACTGTATTGTTGTGGCACAACAATCTGTAGACAACATCGTACTTTACACTCATCGTCTATGGGTTATGTAAACTGTGGAGAGCAAGACTACAAGGTGCGCATACAGCACATGGCGCAGACATGTGACCCTATCCTTGGCCGACTCTGTGGGCCAGTCCAAGCCTACATGTGAGTGCAACCATCTGGTTCTGCACTGTTTACATAATCCCTATGTGGGTAACCATTGACCTTCTACTAAGCAGCAGAGGATGAGTATAATGAGATTCCCATAAGGGTTGCCATTTTCTAATGATATAACTGAAAACAGGTTCATTTACAGAAGAGAAATTCAGGATATCTATTACTATAAACCAGGGAGAACTTGTAAAACTATATAGGGCTGTGACCACTTCATTCTGTGGATTGGTGGGATCCTGGCAGGATAAGGATTCACATATGACAAATCAATATCATTTACATGTCCCTATTACAGACTTTATATTGAGTCCAAAAAGGGTTCAACTTGCTCCTCTGCATGAAAGATAGTACTACAATCATAAGATCCCATGGGGTTGTCCAAGGGCACCCTATTACTATCTATATTATTAGTAAAGAAAGATACACAGTGATATAAACAGACAGCACAATAGTTGGATGTTCCTTTGTTTTCCATGAGCTCCTAAATGGATTGTTATATTATCACTTATAGCTAGGGTTGAGCGATCGGATTCCGATCAGCGATCGAGAAAATTTCACGATCACAATCGGAATTCCGAACACGATCTTTTTAGGTAGGATTGAGATCGGTGATTATTTCCCACAATGCTTGGCTACTGGCCAAGCATTGTGGGAAAAACTAACAATGTTAGCCTTCACACTTAGTATACGCGCCGCTCATTCTTAGCGGAGTGTATACTCAGTGTGAAGGCTCCGCTGCGGTTCCATAGGAATGAATCGAAGCAGCCGACACGTCTCCCCTCCCGGTACCCGCCCACGCTCTCCTAACCTGGGAGGCAGGGGGCAGCGAGGCGAAGAAGAACGAGAACACCGGGCACCGGATCAGCCATCTCTGCAGGTAAGTGGACACCAGGGAGGACTAAGTAGCCAGAGGATTAAAAAAAAATCCTCTGGCTACTTAGTGATTAAAAAAATCACTACACAGCGTGGATTCTAACAATTAAAGCATTCAATTGTTAGATTCCATGCTGTATAGTGAGTAGGATCGTTTTTAAAATCCAATCTCCAATTAGTAAAAAAATCCTATTGACTTGCATTGGGATCAGAATTGGGATTGAGATCGGGTTCGAATGAAAAATGATCGGAAATCAGATTTCAAAAACAATCCTGAAAAGTCAAGATCGGCTCAACCCTACTTATAGCATTGCGGACTACATTTCCATACAATGCCCACAGTAGCTTCATCTGCTATGAATAGGCAGGTGTAAATT